>NW_024386750.1:26366-313379 GCF_900408965.1 Simochromis diagramma
CGAGCTGTCGACAGGCGAACAACGTGGACTGGTCACGGAGATGGGACACGATGGAGGCGCTCCGGCTCCGAAGGACCAAGAAATGTTGGGGGAAAGCTCTGCAAAAGACCCAGGAGAAATAAAGACACAATGAGACAAGGTTATGCTTTAACGTGCGCACGGGTGAGCTGCAAAGAACAACTCACACCATGCACAGAGGCTTGGCACTTTTTATAGGAGAGACAGTGAGAACAGGATAAGAAAATAATAAACAGATAAAATAAACAACTCCATATGTGGCGCTAGTCTCGTCAGCAGAGAGCTGTGAGAAAGCTGTGAGAGATAAAACAATCTAAAACAATATGTCCCAAAACAATATGTCTTTGCTGGGAAAGTCTAAAAGGATAATTCTAAACTAATCTAACCATAGACAAAGGGCATCTTTGTACATTTAAAAGAAGGTAAAGAAACATAGAATCATTTTTCCTGTAACACGCTCCCTCCCAGAATTCAACGCTTTAGGATGCGCCTCATGCGATATTCCTACTCGATTTCGCATGTACCAGGCAAACACCTGTGGACAGCTGACACGCTCTCACGATCTCCAGTGAAAGCAAAAGAAACACTTCAAGACAAGGAGTTGTTGGAGAGCACAAATATTTACGTGGACATGTTGATGGACAATCTGCCAGCTAGCAACAATTTCTTGGAGCAGCTGAGAGAGGAGGTAAGCGCAGGACCAAACCTTCCAGCCACAGAGGCAGAATAACCCTCTAAGGTCTGGTGAGTCAATGGTAGTCTACCCATTGATTCTAGAAAGGGGAGATGTGGTGTAATGGCATTGTACAGTAGAGGTTAATGCAGCCGGTCAGTGTAGTTAGGCTGATGGCAGCTAGAGGGCGAGACCGGTGTGTTTCTGTATAGAATGTTATGTTATGTGGGGGCAGAGCAAGAACAAGAAAATAAAGGTGGTTATGAATCGTACAGTGGACCCGCGTTTAATTGAATAACACGACAGCCTTCTTGAAGTCAAAAGCAAACTTTTTCTGTCTTGACCTCTGGAAACATTTCCCTGGTGAGCTCACGGAGTCAGCCAATGGCTGTGTGCTTTCACAGTCAGACACCAACAGCACCCCATCAAATACGATCAGTGTGATTGATGAAGACAAACCTTCATCTCTAACTTCAACAAAGGACTTCAGAAACCAGTAGATGATGTCATTGCAGCTACATCCAGCATTGATGCTGTGTAAGTGACTGCACAGAGCTGTTGTTTTTCTTCTAGTTATTCATTACTAAGAAACATTTTAAACACAATGGGAAGCACAGCCAGACTCATCGCTCTGTTGCAGTGATGGTGAGAATCACGTCTGAAGTCTGGCCTTGAAAACCTCAAAATATTCTGAAAGTTACTGTAATCAAAACATGAAACTGATCCCACACAAGGATTCATATTGGCACAGTTTGTTCTATTTGTACTGTTTTAACAGTGTTTTGCAGAGCAAGTAAGGACACATCTGTGAACCTGTTTCAGGGTTAGAGTGTTAAGACTGAATAGTCTCAGTTATTATAAAACATGTGATTATCAAGGCTGACAGCCTCTGTTCTTCTTGCTGAATAATCACAACAACAGACACTTAATGCGTTTCATTTGTAGTGATGTCATGCTGAGGGTGATTTGAGGTGATAGTTTGGTAGAGATCGTTTGTTGGATGCTGAAGGCTCGTGTAAGGGTCATCTATATGTCTTCATCCAGTAAGAAGATAAATGTAAAAAAAAATAGAGCATAATTATATTAAGTGTAACTTAATTAACTTATCATGGGCAGCACGGTGGCACGGTGGTTAGCACTGTTGCAGCACAGCAAGAAGGTCCTGAGTTCAATTCCAACATCAGGCCGGGGTCTTTCTGTGTGGAGTTTGCATGTTCTCCCCGTGTTTGCGTGGGTTCCCTCCGGGTACTCCGGCTTCCTCCCACCATCCAAAGACATGCAGCTTGTGGGGATAGGTTAATTGGATAATCCAAATTGCCACTAGGTATGAATGTGAGTGCGAATGGTTGTCTGTCCCTGTGTGTTGGCCCTGCGACAGACTGCCAACCTGTCCAGGGTGTACCCCGCCTCTCGCCCTATGACAGCTGGGATAGGCTCCAGCGCCCCCCGCGACCCTGAAAAGGATAAGCAGAAGCGAATGGATGAATGGATGTAACTTAATTATGCTGAGAACGTGTCCTAGCATCAGCTGTAAGTGCTCTAAGGTGTCATGTTTACTGAGTCAAATCAACTCTCTGACTTCAATGAGCCACAAAACAGACATTTCTGTTGAACTTCTGGCATCTAACACTTAAAAAAATCAGAATAATAAACTTGAATTTGAATCATATGTATGGAAACATTGTGATAATAATTTTATCATATTTCTAACATGTTCTGCACACATCACACACTACGTTATCATATCTGAGGTATTCAAAGCACAGTTTACAGTTTCTACTGACATTAAACAGTTAAAACAGTCATTTATATGAAAAACAAAGTGAAATCAGGTGTAATCGCTTGTATAAGCCTGGACATCATGTTGTTTATTATTTAAACTGATGAACGAGGAAAAAGCAAGACAACAAATCAACCATGTAAACAGTTCAATGTCCTTTTAATAGAGTGGGAAGAAGTGACATTCCACAGTGACAGGTAGTTCCATCGGGAGCTGAACACTGACAGGTGTAGCTCCCACTGTCCTCTGATGTTAAATTGATCAGGTGGAGAAACTCAGTCTGATTTTCTTTCATCAGCGTAAACCTGGAGTCACATTAATGAACAAAGCCCCGTCCATATTCATACAGCAGAAAACAATTTCCTCCTTCCATTCTCTGAGTTCTGATCTTACAAACGATCAGTGTGGTGATGTTCTGTCTTTCATATTTGAGTGACATCTGGTTGTTTCACAGTTGTTTTCACAGCAGTTTCTGAAACCAGTAACAATAATACAAACAGCCTGAATGATTTGAACCAGAGGCTCGAGTAGCATTAAAAAATAAATATTACATTATGAAAACATTACCTCCTCCTAAATCTTGTGAGCATGCAGCTGGTGGTAGAAGCAGAATAAAGTACAGCTTGAGTGCATCCATATTTGTCCAGGTGTCACAGTCACTGCTGCAGACAGTACAGACGATGTTGTACTGAGAGTTGTTAATAAACCTCAAAGAAAGAAGCTTCTATAAAGGAAGTGCATGCAGGCTACCCCTTCTGCTGTCATATTAAAACTATGTCAAAGTGAAGCACTAAGCAAACTCAAGGAGTTACATAAAACTCTTATATCTCTCACAGCATTTCGTGCTGGTAGAAAGCTTCTGCAAAGGAAGTATATGGATGATCACTTCTGCTTTAAGTTAAAGGCCCTCTGAAAGTAAAACACTGAGCAGAATCACACACAAAAACTAAACGTACTCATTTTCATCTCAGTGGGCGTGTCACACACAAAACTGCCATGTTTGTTGACATTTACACACTCAAAATTTAATATATAGATAATATCTTCACAGCTAAAACAGAATTAGATTCAGAAGCAGCACAGCAGAGTTTCTGTATGACCATACTGATCAGGAAGTAACTGTGGCTGTGAGGATGATGTAGAACTATTTATAGAAAAAAAGACTCGTACCCCTCAGTAACACCTCAAATTCTCCTATGTTTGGATGCCTTAAAGGTTAAAATGGTGAGTAAACACATGAATACAGAAGAGAAACCAGGAAGAGTTTGTAACTGTTTTGTTTTAGTTTAGAAACAAACTCGTGTCTGGAATTAAGAGCTGATGATGGTGAAATGTTAGTTTTCATAAACTTTCAAATACACAAGGATTCATATCGACACAGTTACTTTGTATTTGCAAAAGGACACATCTGTGAACCTGTTTAGTTAGTTAGTTGTTATAAAACATGTGTCCAATATGAAAGAGACGTCTTGTCATAAAAATATTTATATCAGAGCAATATTACTCATGTGTCATGTGCAGTTTTACATGTTTCAAAATGTTTCAATATTGTCAAAAATAAAAGCGTTTTACTATCGAGGCTGACAGCTTCTGTTCTCCTGGCTGAATAATCACAACAGCAGACACTTAATATTCTTAATTTGTAGTGATGTCGTGCTGAGCGTGATCTGAGGTGATAGTTTGGTAGAGATCATTTGTTGGATGCTGAAGGTTTGTGTAAGAATCATCTTGGACATCTTCATCCTGTCAGAAGATAAAATTAAAACTCATACAGCATAATTATATTAAGTCTGACTTAATTATGTTGCAAACATGTTACTGCTGAATTAAATCACTTTTTATTTTATTTGGACATTTTCATCCTGTAAAATAAAATTAAAAGTCTGATAAAAAACTCAAGGTGGCCCAAGGTATGTTGAATCAAAGTAACTTCACAAAAACAGCCTCAGCCAACATTTTGAAATAGAACTGGATATAAAACAAACTTTAAACCTGCTGCTTTGTCTTTACAAGGAAATTACTCACCAAAGAGCCGTGAGTCTCCTTCACTGACAGTCCAAATGTTTCTGACCTTGAACAGCCACTTTGGATAACAAATGATGTTAGCATTACTTTTTTATGATCAATATATCTGATAAATTATTAGCAGGATCCTAATTGACTTTAATTCACGTAAACATGAGAACAGCAGGGCAAGACGTTACATCAAAATGACCTTCAGTTAAAGTGGATTAACCAAAATGAAAAGAGAATCACATGTTTTAAAGTTATGAAGCATGTTAAAAGGTAAATCATGAAACATGTGAAACACAGCTCTGACAGTAGTTTCTCACCTGTAGTGCAGTCGTGCGTAAATAAATCCAAAGATAACTAAACTCACAATGATGAACACGGTTACACAAATCAGTGTAAGAGGAAGTGTTTCTGTTCCAGACCTGCTGCTTAATTCTGTATGAGGAGAGAAGCAGTTGTTAGAAACATGAAAGCAGTATTTGATTTGCTGGTGAACAAAGGTTAAGTGTGATGTATGACTATTGACCTCTAAAGTTAACAAATCCTGAAGGTCACCTTGTAAAATCAGTACAGACTTTATATTGCTAAATAATTTATGGTTAAAAGAAGAAGAACGTTGTTGTTTTTACCTTGTTTACCTTGTTTACCTTCCACAGTGACATTAAGATGGAGAATATTTGTTCCATCAGGAGTTGAACACTGACAGGTGTAGTTCCCACTGTCCTCTGATGTTAAATTGATCAGGTGGAGAAACACAGTCTGATTTTCTTTCATCAGCGTAAACTTGGAGTCACATTTGTTCTCAAAGCCCCGTCCATAATAATACAGCAGACTACAATTTTCTCCTCCACTTCTCTGAGTTCTGATCGTACAAACTATCAGTGTGATGATTTTCTGTGTTTCACTGGTGCATATTTGAGTGACATCTGGTTGCTTCCCAATTGTTTTCACAACAGTCTCTGAAATCAGTAACAATAATAGAAACAGTATCAATGATTTAAACCAGAGGCTGAAGTATCATTAAAAAATAAATGTTACATTATGAAAACAGTTTTTACATTACCTCCTCCCAAATCTTGTGAGCATGCAGTCAGTGGTAGAAGCAGAATTAAGCACAGGTTTCGTGCATCCATGCTCGCCGATATGTCCGATTTGCAGTGTAAGTGCTGCTGATAGTGCAGAAGATGATCCGCTGAAGAAAGGAGGACAAACAATGTGCTTCATAAACCTCAAAGTATTGGCTCTCATGTGTCTTGCGTACGTCTTGTGCGAACATTTCTCAAAAGGAAGTGCACCTACAACACTGCTTCTGCTTCCGTATTAAGACACTCTAAAAGTGAAACACTGAGTGGTCTCATGTCCAAAAAAAGAAAACACAACAACTTTTAAAACAAAGTTGTTTTTTGCTTTTAGTCAAACATATAATTTACTTTACAAAAGCAGGACTGAAGAGCAGAAAAGCAATGAGGCTGATGATTGTTGTTATCAGTGATTCAAACCTACAACTCATTTAAATTAACACAAGCTATTGTACTATTTATATAATGCAGCACACATTCATGCTGTATATTTCATATGTTAACTGACCTGCTTCCCATGTTTGTTTGGCTCCTGCCTGGAGTTGTGTTCATAAAGAAGCAGGTCACATAATGTTACACGGGTTACATTCCTCCTCTGCTCTTCTGTGGTGACGTTCAGATTATCAGTGTGATACTCGGTGTTTCATGTTCGACTGACATTTGCTGAACTAACAAGAGTGTCTGTCATAAGTCAGGAACTTTTTAATATGAAATACAATGTAAATAAGCATTATATTTTAGTTAATTGTTTGAAAATGAAGCACGTCTTTCCTTTTCCTGGAAAAACAGAAAATATTAATTCCTCAACTTTATAAATAAAAGCTGTTCCTGCTTTTCTCTTATTTAAGCTTTGCATGTTTGATTTGGCAGACTTTTTACTGCCAAACTGTCATATTGGTCCTTTTTCGACATGGCACCGAAGGGATTTCTGTCTCCTGTCAGGGTTCCTGGGTCGGTGACCCAGTATTTTCAGTTCTTGTTCACTGTTTATCTACTGCCTGTTCCACTTCCTGTTTTATTGTGTTAGCCTTGGTCTGTGTGCGTTATGTTCAGTCCTCTTCCCATTAGTTCATTATGTTCAGCTGTGTACTCACCGGTCTCTCATTATCACCAGTCTGTGTATTTAAGCCCTCTGTTTCTACCCATTCACTGTCGTGTCATTGATGATGTCGTTCAGTTCAGTTAAGTCAGCCAGCCATTCAGTCGTCCAGCCAGCCATTGTCTACCTCTGTTCTGTTCATCCACTCCTTATAATAAACCTTCACCAGTCTTCACCTACCTGCGAGTCCTGCGTTTGGGTTCCTTCCTCCTCGCCTCCACACAACGCCTGACAGAATGACACGACCCGTGCCACGAAGACACGTTAGGAACCCAGCGGACTCGGACCTCTATGAGCGGCAGGAGGTAGCGCTCTCCTTGTGGGCGGAAAAACTCAAGGAGAGACAGCGGCTCTTCGCGGAGCGAGAGCACGTCTTCGAGGGCACTCGCTTGGCTCTGGGCGGGCCTCGGAGACGCCGCGTTCCCCCACCTGCTGCCTCACCTGCACCGGAGCATCTGCCGCGGAGAGTGGACGTTTCACGCCGCGCTTCGGCCGCTCCCTCTCTCGCCACTCCGCTCCACGCTCACACATCACCTGCCTCATTCACCGGACCTTCAACCTCGCCACGGCACAGCGGCTCCGTCTTCCACCTCGGCTCAACAGAGGCTCCCGTGCCAGAGGCTCGGACGTGTACCCCGCCCCGCTTCCTCCTCCCGGAGAAATCGGCGCACACGCCGCCATAAAACGGACTACTTTCAGCCACTCCCGATGGTGAGCTCCAGTGACTGTTTTTCGCACTCACCATCTGACTATTCACTCAAAACGCACAATAACCCCATCTCTGATTCGTGGGATGTTTCCCTCCTGGAGGATTCTGTGGACTGGGAAGATTTGTTCTGCTCTGCTCTCCCAAAGACTGTAAATAGTGGTGGCAGGAAAACCAGAACAATCCCCGATAAACCTGCTAACATCACACACCCAGTCATTATCTCCACTCCCGTCAGTCAGTCTACCCTCACACCAGTGCCAGCTCCCAGGAGGAGGGCAGCTGTGACCCAGTCTACCGCCACACCCGCTTCGGTTTCTCGAGTGGGGGTGACTGGTGTCCAGCCACCTCCCGTGCCTGTCCCAGCACCTAGGCTGAGGACGGCCAGGATCCAGCCTGACCCCCCCAGAGACTCAGCTGAGGCTCTCCAGCTAGTGCCCTCACGCTCTGGAGGCACGGAAGAGCTAATCAGTCCACCGCTTCACCCACCACCTGATCCAGTCTTTCACGCACTAGCTCTATCCCTGGTTAGATTAGCTGAAGTGTCCCCTGCTCAGGCACCGGCCTTACTAGCTCAGGCTGTAGCTTTATCTCCCTCATTAGCTCAGTCTGTAGCCCAGCCATTAGCCACACCAACCTCAGCTCCGTCGTCAGCCTCACCTGCTGTTCAGCTTCCACTCCATTCCCTGCTTCAGCTTCCCCTCATCCTCGCTGCTGTTCGGCTTCCAGCCCCGTCGGTTCCCTCGCCTGCTCTCCGGCTTCCAGCCCCGTCGGTTCCCTCGCCTGCTGTTCGGCTTCCAGCCCCGTCGGTTCCCTCGCCTGCTGTTCGGCTTCCAGCCCCGTCGGTTCCCTCGCCTGCTGTTCAGCTTCCAGCCCCGTCAGTTCACTCGCCTGCTGTTCAGCTTCCAGCCCCGTCAGTTCACTCGCCTGCTGTTCAGCTTCCAGCCCCGTCAGTTCACTCGCCTGCTGTTCAGCTTCCAGCCCCGTCAGTTCACTCGCCTGCTGTTCAGCTTCCAGCCCCGTCAGTTCACTCGCCTGCTGTTCAGCTTCCAGCCCCGTCAGTTCACTCGCCTGCTGTTCAGCTTCCAGCCCCGTCAGTTCACTCGCTGCTGTTCAGCTTCCAGCCCCGTCAGTTCACTCGCCTGCTGTTCAGCTTCCAGCCCCGTCAGTTCACTCGCCTGCTGTTCAGCTTCCAGCCCCGTCAGTTCACTCGCCTGCTGTTCAGCTTCCAGCCCCGTCAGTTCACTCGCCTGTGTTCAGCTTCCGCCCCGTCAGTTCATCGCCTGCTTTCCGAGCTTCCAGCCCGTCAGATTCACTCGCGGCTGCTTTCAGCTTACCCAGCCCCTCACGTTCCACTCAGCCTGCTCAGTTTGTCTCAGTCTCCTAGCTCATAGTCTCCACGTAGCCAGTTTCCTCTGTCCAGGTCCAGTTCCTGTTCAGCGTCTCTCCTGTCCCAGTCCAGTTCTGTCAAGTCATCCAGCTCCTCTGTCCAGTCAGTCCAGTCTCCTCCTGTCCAGTCTGTCCAGTATCTTCCTGTCCAGTCAGTTCCAGTCTATCCTTCCGTCCAGTCAGTCCAGTCTCCCTCAATGTCAGTCAGTCCAGTTCTCCTCCTGTCCCCAGTCATTCCAGTCTCTCCTGTCCAGTCAGTCCATTCGCCAGTCCACCAAAACCCATGTTCAGTTACCCAGCCGCCTGCTGTGAGCACCTGCTGCCAGCAGGGTTTCCGCACCCGCTGGCTCCGGCCCGCTCCTCAGGCCAGGGGTTTCCGTCACCCGTGGCCCGGCCGCTTCCTCCCGCCAGGGGTTTTTCCGCACCCGCTGGCCCGGCCGCTCCTCAAAGCCGGTTTTTCGGCACCGCTGCCCGGCCGCCTCCTCAGCTGGGTTTCCGCACCCGCTTGGCCCGGCCGCTCCTCAGCCCAGGGGGTTTCCGAACCCGGCTGGCCCGGCCTCTCCTCAGCCATGCGGGGGGGGGGGTTTTTTTTTTTCTCCGGCAACACTCAAAGGGATCGGACAGGCCGCTCATAATGCCATGGGGTTTCCGCAAAACGATGGAACTGTGTAATGTGTGTGAAGGGGATAAAGGGTACAAATGGTTATGAGAATAGTTTTAGATGGGACGGCGAAAGAGGAGAAAGTCTCAGGAAAAAATTATGCTAGCTAAGATGGAGGCGAAAGGAGGGAGCAAGTAATGGAAAACACTGAATAGTCAGTGGAGGGGAAAGAGGAGACAGTAATGGGAAAAAATTCATAGTAAGCTGGAGGGAAAGAGGATGAAAGTAATGGAAAAATTAATTAGTAAGTGGAGGGAAATGAGAGCAAGTTTTTTTCTCTTTTACAAAGGAAAAATTCCTCCGGTAAGATGGAGGGAACGAGGAGAAAGTAAGGAAAAATCTCAATAGTAAGATAGGAGGGAAAGAGGAGAAGGTCAGGAAAAATTAATGTAAGCTGGAGGGAAAGAGGAGAACGTCAGGAAAAAAAAAGCAATAGAATACTGATTAGAATGCGTAAGGAATACAGCTCACACACCAGGTGTGTGATAAAAGACCAAGAGCGTTAAATTCGGGTCTTGGCCAACGTCTTAGAAAGCGACCCACGGTGGTGGGGCCCGATCGAGGTGGGCCAGACCCGGCGACACTGACCAGGTAGATACAGACACACTGACACAATCTTGCGTAAAAGCGCATTTTAAATTCAGGGAATTTAAAATAGCGGAAGTAGCTCGTCGACTGGTAGCTCTGGGAGCTCGTCGACTGGTAGCTTTGGAAGCTCGTCGACTGGTAGCTTTGGAAGCTCGTCGACTGGTAGCTTTGGAGCTCTGGGTAGCTCCCCCAGCTGGGTCTAGACAGGGTCTAGGGAATAAGTAGCTCGTCTACAGAAAGACTGGCAGCTCCCCTTATCATAAGGGTTCCGGTCGCGCGAATAGGTGTGAATGTGAATGTGTGTGTGTATTGTCTTAATTAACGGAGCAAGCTGAATTTTCACGGTCCAATAAGAGACTGAGCTGCTCCTACTGTGTTTTTCTTTTACTGCTGTTCACTGACGTGCTGGTGAGTTGAGAGAACGGTCGAGTTCCGTCTCGTAAAGTTCACACCGCTTTCGGAACTAGTCCGAAAGTCGAAGGGCGTGTGAGCAACCACTCTCGTCTCTTATACCAGCGAAGGTGATAGCAGCTGTATCGTGTATACATTACTTAAACAAAAATAAGTAAATACACAAATAAGATGGGTAATCAAGCAAGTGAAATTAAAACTCACTCCTGCTGACGAGCAGTGGTGAGAAAAGAAAAGTCCAGACGCCGGACAAAACAATGTCTGTAAATTGAGAGATTTAAGAAAACAAAATATAAACAGTCAGAAGAACAGAACTCAACTGCCAGTTTAGTAAAACCAGAAGACGAGACACTGTGCAGTCCCCACAATCCTTTTAGTAAACCAACACTCATTCCTGCAGCCGCATCTGCAGCACCACCCATATCAGGAAGAACATAATAATCCCTTATTAAGTGAAAACTAGAGATCACAGTAGTTTGAGGTAGTTTAAAAGGGTTGAAAACAGACCCCACTGAGTAGATATAAATATAAAAAGTACGAAATAAAGATAAACAAAGGGAAAATTACAGTAGAAATTATCTTTAGAGTATTTGAAATTAATAATAGCAAGGATAACAACCTGTAAAGTGATATTATCAATGAAACACAGTTGGCATGATGACCATGCCCACAATGTATAAAATGAATATAAAGCAAATAATTCACACGAAAATATTTTAATGACATAAATAAAGTATATTAAGGCTGTGTCACTGTTCAGCCAAGGACAGTGTGTGAAAAGGTAACTGTCTCCATCCTGGGAAAAGGATGATACTGCAGGTCATCTGAAGCCCTTGATGGATACAAAATAAAATATAAATAATATATTATAATAGAACTGCCTGGTCCGCCATGCAACAGAGAGAACAAATGTGACCGCAGATTGGATGAATTCTAAATTATCTGTTTGCTGAATAAGATGATCCTAACTAACAAATTGGCTCAGTAGTAGTATAGTGGTACACACTGATAAAATATTATAATATGCTATTGCTGTTATAAGACAAAGAGGATAATATTAACAATGACATAATATTAATATGAAGAGGCACCTTAGTCGGTTATGATGAGGTGGATAATTGTTAAACAGTAGTCTGCATCAAGCTTAAGGTTTGCTGAAACTCAGTGTAATGACACGTGAGATGAAGACAATACAGAGAATAACTAAACTAATGAAGTGCATAGAGGCACTTGACCAGCTTGAAACCTATCATCCTAGAATGACACACTGCTGAGATATAGAGCACACCTATAATAACAACCAATAAGCAAAACCCTGTAGACAACAGCTAAAACTACAGGATTGAGAAGCTGAATTAAATATGTAGACACTGCTAAGCTGATGAGCATGTTCCACACTTTCTTTTATCTTTATTTATTTGTTTCTTTTAGAGCAGAAGCTGCATGCTATTAAAAGCCAACATATGCAGACTTCTGCCTTGTTCGGGTGGCAGCATTTTTCTTTTTTCTTTTGTGTCCTTACACGTGTATGTTTTTTTGTTTTTTGTTTGATATTTTGTTGGTTTTGGAAACAAATTTAAACGAACTTGTGACAATACTTGAGAATCACAGTGACACATAGTGATTAGGCACATGATTGGAAAATGCCTAGGTTTAGAGCTGTGAGCTATGAGCTGTGAGCAATGCAAAGTTAAATATATATATTTATATGTATAAATGGGAAACAACCCTAACTTCAAAGTTTGAAATGTGTGAGATGCATGAATTGTTTGAAAAACTAGAAATTATCTAAAAATGCCTTAAGTGAAAATGTAGTGTTGCATCTATTCTCCCAAAAAAAAAAAAAAAAAAGAGAAGAAGCATTCTGTAACTTAAAAATAAGGCTGACGTGTTGACAATAGACTAAGAGACTCATTTGCAGAACAGAGAGGCAAGCAACGTCACAGACACCAAGGCTGCAGACAGCCACGCAGAAACAGCAGATAACATAGAGACAACGCCTGCTAGAACTGTGGAGAGGAAGGTCACTTCACATGAGATTGTAGGAGTAGGCCACAGAGAAATAATGCAAAACAGTTTTGGGGCAGCCACTTAAGAACTTACAGTTTTCAAAGGACAAATTAGTTGTAAAGTCAGCTGCAGGCCACACAACTGTACAACAATTAACTGCTGAGTGCATGCTAAATGACACCCCACCAGAGCTAAAAGCACTACACGATGTGGCCCATCAACACACACCCGCCACATCCACTTTCCAGAAACCAACCGAGTATCACAACATTCTGAGATTTAAACAAACTCCAGGCCCAGATCCACCTTATGATCAGCAAGTGTGGAAGCTAGAAGAGCTTATTTGACCTTACAGCACAGGCCGAAATTGTGTAGGTTACGCAGTAATCACAGATAGTAGGATAATAGAAGCAAAACCACTTTCTTCTTCATGTCCTGCACAGAGCGCTGAACTGATAGCTGTGATACGCGAAAGTGAAATACACAAAGACAAACTAATACATATACATACAGACAGCCAGTATGTTTTCTCTGCTGTGCATCATTTTGCAAAAAATTTGGCAAAACAGAGGAATGATTACATCAACCGGAAAACCGGTTCAGCATGCCAACCTCTTACAACGCCTACTGACTCATTACTACAGGCAACAACTTTGCTGACAGAGCAGCAAAACAGGCGGCACAAATGACAAACATCACATTGATGGCAGTAAACACACATCAGATTCCACTGGATGTGTTGCAAAATGAACAAAAAGCAGCAAGCACAGCCGAACAGACAAAATGGCTAAAACACGGTGCAGTTCTGACAAACGACTTAATGATGTGTTATGGCAAGCCAGTGTTGCCAAAATCCCTCCACAAAACGGCCGCATTTGTCAACGGGGGGACTGCCCTGTATTGTCAACTCTCATTTCTACACTGTAAATTTTGAAACTTCAGCAAAACAATTTGTCAGAACGTGCATGACGTGTCAAAAATATAATGCTCAGGGAAACCTGAGACCACAAAGAGGCCGTTTTCCCACTCCACATCACCCTTTTCACACAATTCATATGGATTTTATTGAGCTAAGTGAATGTCAAGGGTCAAAATACGCCCTAGTGATTATAGACGTGTTCTCAAAGTGGCCAGAAATCTATCCAGTGAAAAAGGCAGATGCAATTTCAGTAGCAAAGTGCCTGTGCAATCACTTCATACCCACATATGGCATCCCAGCTTTGATACGATCAGACAACGGCACTCATTTTGTAAATGATGTCATCACTAAGGTCTCTGAAGCACTCGGTTTCAGCATAAAGCACCACTGTGCTTATCACCCTCAGAGCGCAGGCCTTGTAGAGAGAACTAACGGCACTATAAAACAAAGGCTCAGGAAATGCATGGCAGAAACAGGAAGGCCGTGGCCTGAATGTTTGGGTTTAGTGAAAATGTGGATGCGCTTAACACAAGGCTCCCATAAACTAACTCCATTTGAAATCATTCATGGTAGGCCGTTCCCACTGCCCATCACCAGTCAACCAATAGACAAATCAATCAGAGAAAACACATTAGCAGAATGGATGTCTAAGCTGTTAGAAAACGAGGAGATCATTGTACATAATCAACAACCTGATGATGTCTATCAAGTGTCTTGCAGATTACAGCCCGGTGACTGGGTTCTGATCAAGGTGCTCCAAAGGAAAAACTGGAGCGCACCCAGGTGGGAGGGACCACATCAGGTTCTCCTCACCACGCCCACCGCTTGCAAAATAGCGGAACGACCATCTTGGATCCATTAGAGCCATTGCAGACGAGTAAGTGAAGCCATTTAAACTCAGCCGAAACAGGCTCGCCCAATTGTCGTGATCTCGCCCGGTGGAGGGAACAGCCTTTCTGCCCGGGGGGTCTACTCACGACAGGAGGGTGTGTCCTGTTGTCATGAGGTGGTGGCTCCTAATAACTGCAGCGGCCCTGACCCTGGCCGGGCTCCTCATCTTTGCTTCCGTGAGGGACAACAAGTCACGCTATATGAAGAAAAGACAGACACTGTATGACAAAGGAAAGTACACCAAGTTTCCCCATGGTTACGCCACTAACTTCTGGTGGCAGCTTATGAACACTACAGCTCACCTGAATAATAAAACTGACTGCTATGCATGTACCCATATGCCCCTATCCTCACAGACGTCTGGCCTGTGGCCGTACAGCATACCTGAAGATCGCAGTTGGTGCCTGTTGGGCCTGGCAACACATCCAGGCTCCGGTACTCTTTGGTCCAAGGCCAACTACAGCATCCCAGCAAAAGCAACCTGGAGGTCATCATCACCCACAAATGTGAACTGTTCCGGACAGACCTACCTACTGACCTGGCCCCAAGTCTCAGACCCACTGCCTGATGTAATTCTACTGAACAAACTGAACGCATCACAACTGCCAGTATGTGTGATGAACAATGGATCGCGGGCAGTGGGGGAGCTGCCTACTCACCTATGTAAATACATATACACTTTCTGCTCACCGAGGAACGAGAGGAAGTGTATGGCCTGTTCAACCAACACAACCTGTGCCAGTAACGCGACGCTGATGAGCCTCAACTGTCGCTCCAACTACAGCTACCGAATGCCACTACAAAACAAAGACTCAGTACCAGACAGGATGTGCACGGACGGCACCCAGCAGTAGAGGAACCAGAGTTTTGGCTGACTGGTACTTCCTATGTGGCAATAAGGCTTATCTGTCACTCCCTGAAGGTTGGGGGGGTCTGTGCGCCCTGGTGCAACTATCAGATCACGTCTTCTTCATGCAAAGTGTTGCACATCACCCAAGCAGCCGACAGAGACGTGAAGTGGACATCGCCTCACCCAATTCTTTCGGCATTACAGTGGACACTGGAGTGCCGGGAGAGTTTCGCATCTGGGGAGGAGGAGTGAAATTCTTACAGAGCTTGATCCCCGGCATTGGAGTTGCCGAGGTGCGGGATCACGTGGAAATCAACCGATATGCTCTGCTACGACACATCAACTTAACTAAGACCCTGGGAACGGCCTTAGCAGGAGAACAGAAGGCCATCAGAACGATGGTGCTGCAGAACAGACTGACACTAGACCTGCTAACAGCATCACAAGGAGGAGTTTGCAAGCTGATCGGGGAGACATGTTGCACGTTTATCCCTGAAGGATACGAAGCTGGAGGAGACATTTATGAAGCTTTGCAGAATTTGACCGTTCTGCAGAAATATGTCACTGACCACACATCTGGAGCAGCTACAGCACAAGGCTGGCTGGACTGGCTATTTGGCGGCTCGTGGTTGGCTGCTGCAGCAAAGCCGTTTGTCTTTCTAGGTTTCATCATGGTAGCACTGCTCATACTAGTGTTGTGTGTGGTGCCATGTCTAAGAGTAATGATTTCAAAGATGATAACAACTACAATGACTGCTTATGTTGCTGTGCCTCAAGAAGAACAGCATCCCGTTGCAATTCTGTTAGAGGAGAACTTGTAATAGCTGCTAATAAATGACGTGGTGATTAAAAATGACTTGTCAAGTGATCATGCACTGATTAACACATTAGTAGTTTATGCAGGTACAACATAAGGTTTTCTTATTCTTTTATTTTCTTTTATTTTTTGTAGTTTTAGTTTTATTATTTTTCTTTATTATTACTTTTACACTTTCTTTTACTGTATTTTCCTTAATTCTTTTATTCTTTTATTTGTTTCATTCTTTAGCCCACATGATTTACATTTCTGCTATGCTGACATTTTGACAATTTAAAAATTGCTAAAGATACTTAATAAATAACCTTTACAGACAATTGTTGTATACATTTAAAATAAGTTAAAACAGGAGGGAATATCTCTCACAGCTTTCTCCCAGCTCTCTGCTGACGAGACTAGCGCCACATATGGAGTTGTTTATTTTATCTGTTTATTATTTTCTTATCCTGTTCTCACTGTCTCTCCTATAAAAAGTGCCAAGCCTCTGTTCATGGTGTGAGTTGTTCTTTGCAGCTCACCCGTGCGCACGTTAAAGAAAAGAAAAGTAACTTTGTCTCATTGTGTCTTTATTTCTCCTGGGTTTTTGCAGAGCTTTCCCCCAACAGAGCGCATCCAGAGTTTGTGCCCCCAGCAGACTTAGCAGCGGCTTATGGTCTGTCTCCATTTGAAAGTGTTTGCCAATAAGAAAGTTGCGGAACCGCTCACAAGCCCAGGTCAGACCTAAAGCCTCCTTTTCAACCTGAGCGTATCTCTGTTCTGTTGCAGTGAGGGAGCGTGACGCGTAGGCAACGGGTCTCCACTCCTCGTCCCATCTTTGAAGCAACACATCCCCTAAGCCATATGATGATGCGTCCGCTGACACCTTGCAGTCACGGCTTGGGTCATACATGGCCAACACTGGCGGTGATGTGAGCGCATCTTTCAGGTTCTGAAATGCTCTAGCCTGGTCAATGTCCCATCTCCAGCAGTTTTTCTTAGACAGTAAGTCTCTTAGAGGTTTGTCCTTCTCTGCGAGCTGTGGGATAAACTTTCCAAGCTGGTTAACCATTCCCAGAAAGCTCCTTAACTCACTCACACTTTGTGGCTCCTTCATCTCCCTCACAGCCTGGGTCTTGCTTGGGTCAGGGCTGATACCGCTGGCTGAGAGAACATGCCCTAAAAACGTCGCCTGCTGTTTCGCGATGTCGCACTTGTTAATGTTTAGGGTGATGCCAGCTTTTTGGATCCTGCCCAGCACAGCGTGTAGGCGAGAGTCATGCTCTTCCTGCGTTCTGCCCCAGACCAGCACGTCGTCCATGTGGCAAACCACCCCTTCCATACCATCTGTGACCTCTGTGACCATCCTGTTCTGGAAATGCTCCGGTGCTGAAGCAATCCCGAAGGGCAGTCTCTTGAAGTAATAACGCCCAAACGGTGTGATGAAAGTGGTGTATTTGGCTGAGTTTTCCATCAGAGGTATCTGCCAAAACCCCATGTTAGCGTCCAGCTTGCTGAATATGCTGGCACCAGCCAATCTGCCCAATGTTTCCTCCACCGATGGCAGTATGTACTTCTCTCGACACACAGACTCATTGAGGTGTGTAAGGTCGACACATATGCGTACATCTTCTGTCTTCTTCGGTACCACCACCATGCCTGAGCACCAATCAGTTGGCTCCTCAATCCTGCTGATCACCCCTAGTTCTTCCATTCGGGCCAGCTCCTGCTTAACTTTGTCCATCAGAGGCAACGGGATTCTCCGTGGCGTCTTCAAGGAAAAAGGTTGAGCTCCAGGTTTCAGTTTGATGTCGTACGGCTGACGTACTTCACCGAGACCACTGCACAGCTTTTGGGTAGCACTCTTTAAGCGTCTCTATAGTTATGCTCTCCAGACGAGCCACAAGCTCCAGCTTACTAATAGCAGGTCTCCCCAGCAAAGCAGTGTGCAGGTGTCTGATGACAAAGACATCCTCAAGTATTTCTTTGTCTCCCTTCCTCAGTGCAAGCTCACTGACACCAACGACATCCAAACGACTCCTCCCGGGACCCAGCAGAGCCTTGGTTGATTTGTGGAGACTGGGGGGGTGGTTGTGTCTGTAGAGCTCCTTAAACACCTTAAGGGGTAGGACTGTCACATCGGCCCCTGTATCAATTTTAAATGACACGTTTTTGTTGTTTATGCTTAAGTCGACAGTCCACGGCTCACCCTCACACTTAACACTGCCCAGGAACAAACCATGTTCATCCTCTTCAACCTCATGCACTGTTTTTGGTGTCCTGCATACACGCCTGTAATGTCCTTTTTTCCCACATGCATGGCATTTCACTTCATTCGCTGGACAATCCTGCTTTGAATGGGATGGAGCGCCACCACATTTCTGACAGGTTGGCCCTTTTCTGCCGTCTTCTCGGAATCCACGTGTTTTAGCTTGACGACTATCAGTCTGGAGCAGTTTGGTTCTAACAGGCTTACGACTGATTTTATGCACTCTATCTACTGACTTAGCATCGCTAGCCTCACCTCTAGAGTCACCTCGCAAGGAGGATTGTTGTCGCTTTACCTCTTCACTTTGCCTCGCCATGTTGATAGCCCTCTGCAAAGTCAAATCTGGGTCAAGCTGCATGCGTTCTGACAGCCGTTTGTCCGTGAGACCGACAACGAGCCTATCACGTATCAGCTCATCATGTAGCACTCCATAGTTGCAATGTTCTGCTAGCGCATACAGTGCTGTCACAAAAGCATCCACTGTCTCATTGTCTCCCTGTCGGCGCATATTGAATTTGGCGCGCTCATAGATCACATTGTTCTTCACAATGAAAAAAGCCTGGAAACCATCAAGTACCCCCTCGTACGTTGTCCTTTGCTCCGCTGTTAAACTCAGACCGCGAAGCACATCGTCCGCCTCGTCTCCCATGCAGTAAATCAACGTGTTGACTTGGTTTTCCTCCGAGCTGACGTTCAAATTACTGGCGAGACGGAATCTCTCGAACCTCCGTATCCATTTGGACCACTCCTGCGGTTTTGAAAAGTCGAAGGATTCCGGTGGCTGGATGCTGAATGTCGCGCTCGGCCCCGCCGGTGCTCTCTGTGCAGTCTCATCCGCCATATTCTCCCCTCGTTATTCCGCGAGCTCCGCCAGACACAGGTTCGTTCAGTCGAGGTTATATGGATCAGTACAGGACTTCTGACACCATGTCGTGTTATTCAATTAAACGCGGGTCCACTGTACGATTCATAACCACACTTTATTTTCTTGTTCTTGCTCTGCCCCACATAACATAACATTCTATACAGAAACACACCGGTCTCGCCCTCTAGCTGCCATCAGCCTAACTACACTGACCGGCTGCATTAACCTCTACTGTACAATGCCATTACACCACAAAGGCTGGAAGTGTTTTTGTACCCACAGCTATCTCCATCTGGTGGCCGTCAGATAGAAAGCAGGTTTAAGACACTTTGTCTTCATTTTTCTGACTTCAGTTGGCTTCAGTCTGACTTTAACTGACTGAAAACTTTATTTGAACAAAGTTAACACACTTGCATTCTCTGTATGTTGATAAATGTATGAAAACATATAACATTTAATCAGCGTCAGTTTTTAATTTGGATAGAGGATCATCCAGTGTCTTAACAGACAGCCAGTTGGATCTTGACTTTTTTGATCCATAACCCTCATTTTAGAAATTCCAATTGACTGTCTTACTGCATCCCACCTCAGCAGCGATGGCGCGCTGCGAGAGACCCTGCTTATGCAGTTCAACAACCCGACCGCGTTCAAGAAAGGAAAGTTGTTTTGTCTTTGCCATCAGAACGTAATGACAGTGTGACTACCTGACAGTAAATGACAATGAATCCACATTTTTGCACAGATTTGGCCTTGTAAAGGCATGTGGTCCTAAACTTTTGAACAGCTGTAAAACAGCCTGTTTCGGTTTAAGCGTTGTTTTCAATAAATTGACCAGCTCGTAAAAAAGTTTAGTCTCACTCCCATTTCTTCTTGTTGCATGTTGAAGCTCTACTTGGAACCTTGTTAAGATCCAACTATGCAAAATATGATTATTATTTTTATTTTTTTTTTACAATTTTTCAAGTGGTCTTAAATTTTTGATTGGGACTGTATAAATATTTGCTTTCAGTTATTCACAGTGAGATAATGTCAAAATAAATGGAATAAGTGAAGTATTACTTGATTGCTCCACATATTTCTGTTGAATGTTGTTCTAAAACATCCGTTCTTCAGTATTTTTAACTTGCATATATTTAAATTTAGATTTCAATAATGCTGACATATCTTCTTTTTCAGTGTAATGGTATAAGCTCAGAAACATCTGCAGTATCTATACATGAAGTTCATGTGAGTAATTGTCAAATCCAGAAATATGGATATTTATTTCAGAACTTTATTGCATAACTTACATATTTTCACACACACACACACACACACACACACACACACACACACACACACACACACACACACACACACACACACAGAGATCTCTTTATTAAGTAGTGGGCTCATGTGTTCAGCATCACGTTGTTGAGTGCACAGTGCTGTAGCTCTAAGTTCATTGCTCTAAACATGTGAAGACCACAAAACCCAAAGAGTCACTTTTAGCATTATGACTCCTTCTATATGAATCTTGCCAGCCATACAAATGAACCGTTTGAAACCTGTGTGAATGCTTGATGCTACAGTGATACACTGAAGATGCCACTAAAGCTTCTCTTCTTTCTGAAACTACTTGAAATGTGTCTTCATCACAAACAGTAAAAAGTTACGGTCATATAAAGAGCATTCATGAAACTGTCAGGCCGGTGGTAAAGAAAAGCTTGATACAAGTAAAGCACAGTTTGGTCTTACCGGCTGACACATAAAGTGTGGCACTGTTTTTCATTTTATTTTTCTTTACCTTTTATTATTACACTCACTGAGATGAAAATGAGCAAATGAGTATGTTTTATGTTTGTATGTGAGTCTGCTCAGCGTTTCACTTTAAGAGTGTTTTAATACAAAGGAACAGGCAGTCATGTACATGCTCTTCCTTTACAGAAATACCCTCACCAGCATGTACCTCTGTGAGTGATGCTACTTTAAGGTCTATATAACTCTGTTCAGTACATCATCATCTGTACTGTCAGCAGCAGTTACACTGTTACTCTGACACCTGGACAAATATGGATGCACTGAAGCTGTACTTAATTCTTCTTCTACCACTAACTGCATGCTCAGAAGATTTAGGGGGAGGTAATGTAAAAATCTGATTCATAAAGTAACATTGAGTTTTTAATGATACTTCAGCCTCTATTTTTTTTTCTTTTTGATTGTAGAAACTGTTGTGAAAACAACAGGGAAACAACCAGATGTCACTCAAATATGCACCAATGAAACACAGAACATCATCACACTGATCGTTTGTACGATCAGAACTCAGAGAAGTGGAGGAGAAAATTGTAGACTGCTGTATGAATATAGACGGGGCTTTGAGAACAAATGTGACTCCAGGTTCACGCTGATGAAGGAAAATCAGACTGAGTTTCTCCACCTGATCAATTTAACATCAGAGGACAGTGGGAGCTACACCTGTCAGTGTTCAACTCCTGATGGAACAAATATTCTCCATCTTACAGTTTTTTACAGATGCTAGGACATATTTCTCAATACTTAGGTCACTTTTGCAAAACTCCTCACACAGTGAGCACAACAGAAGTCTATGTGGGCTAAACTGAGGATCATTTATCATTGTTTTGGCACAAAATTCATTCAATGACTACATCTCTCAAATTTCATGAATTATCTTCTCACTCAGACACAACAACTGCCAAAAATCTTTGTACGTACAGGACATTTTGCATGTGCTTACATACTGTTTTCAAAACTGTTAAACTTATGGTCAAAACAATAACATAATGCAAAACTGAATAAGACAGCAAAATTCAACAGCAATATTTTATTGAAACATATTTTAAATCTAAAAATGCAGTTTAACCAGCCACAGCTGATTCTCATTGTAGATGAACATCTACACAGGTGTTACTCCTTCAATTTCATTACAAAAGGAGACGACTGCTGAATAGGTTTGTTTTGTGATGTAAACATGGACCCAGCCAGAAATGGAGAAGTGGCTGAAAGAGGAAGAAGAGTGGCTGGGAGGGGGCGAGGAATACGTATGCGTGGTGGAAGAAGAATAAGAGGAAGATCAGAGCTACTGTAATTGATCATGTAGTAAATCATGGTCACTCAATGAGAGAGGCTGGTCAGTAGTGATGGCCAAATGAAGCTTTCTGAAGCACTGAAGCTTGTATTGAAAAACGGTTCATTACTCGAAGCTTTTCAACACAGTCCTCTCTGGTGACATCTGGTGGCCAAAAATATGAAGAGCAGCTTGAATCCACAAAATAAAACCAACTGCTTCATTATGATTGCCCACTCTACAGAGTGCAATTCTGTCTGATATTGGGCAGCTGTTGTGTTGCTTTGAACGTGTATTTTTTGGTGGTTAAGAAAATGAGTTTTATTTGTTTAATAAATAATTTTGACCAGTAAACTCTCCTTAACATGGTGTGGTCTTTCTTTGCTTGTGACTTCTTGATGTTGGTAAATACAATAATTGAAAAATACCACATTACATATAATATACATATGATAATGTACAACACATTATGGAGTATGCTTCTGCTGTGAGGTCTTGCCTCCATGCAGGTATGCAATTAATCGCCGGAGGGGTGTATTTATAAATAATATTATATTAAGGAAATTTTCCCAGACATATTTTTGACCTGGGGGTAGAATTGATTGTGAAATGGAAAAGGAAAATGCTTATGAACTTTCAAATTAAAAACATGATGCATTGACGGTAACCCTTTTTTCATTTTTATTTAAAAAGAGAATTTGTTCTAGTGTGCGATGGCCGAACCTGTTCCTTTTCGTGGAGATAATTTCTCCTGCCTTAAGGAAAATCCCTTCACATGGAACAGAAGAGGCTGGAGTGCAGAGAAACTGGTAGAGATGCAGTTATACAGTCTACCTGGGCCCCACAAACTATCAGATAAAGAGAATAAAGAAATTCAATTGCTGCACATTTGGCAGACTAACATTTTCAGATTAATTAAACAATAAAATATATATTTTTACAACATTACAAGTAAAGAGTCAAGTGGAAGTTTTTCTAAAGTTATTTAATGATATTTATATTATGGAAGCAGATTTTTGACATTTTACCTTTTTCTTGTTTTCAGATATAATAAACACGCACAAAACAAAAGCAAACGGCCAGAACAGAAAGCTGGAAAACCCACCCGATTGACAAAAATCAACTCAAAATACTCCCACACAACAGAACCTCCTCTATTCCTCGCTGGCTCCAAATCTCTCAGTAGAATGATCAGAACAGTTGTACACTGTGCCTTTTGAGATGAACTCTGAACATGTCAAGCAACTCAGGAACCAGTATGTCCAGGTAAGATCACAATAAAATACAGATCTGTTTTTGAACAAAACCAAACACACACAAAGACAATTTTTACAAATTTATTTACTACTGTAACAGCTTACAGTGGGGCAAAAAAGTATTTAGTCAGCCACCGATTGTGCAAGTTCCCCCACTTAAAATGATGACAGAGGTCAGTAATTTGCACCACAGGTACACTTCAACTGTGAGAGACAGAATGTGAAAAAAAAATCCATGAATCCACATGGTAGGAATTGTAAAGAATTTATTCGTAAATTAGGGTGGAAAATAAGTATTTGGTCACCTCAAACATGGAAAATCTCTGGCTCTCACAGACCTGTAACGTCTTCTGTAAGAAGCTTTTCTGTCCCCCACTCGTTACCTGTATGAATGGCACCTGTTTGAACTCATCATCTGTATAAAAGACACCTGTCCACAGCCTCAAACAGTCAGACTCCAAACTCCGCCATGGCCAAGACCAAAGAGCTTTCGAAGGACACCAGGAAAAGTATTGTAGACCTGCACCAGACTGGGAAGAGTGAATCTACAATAGGCAAGCAGCTTGGTGTGAAAAAATCAACTGTGGGAGCAATCATCAGAAAATGGAAGACATACAAGACCACTGATAATCTCCCTCGATCTGGGGCTCCACGCAAGATCTCATCCCGTGGGGTCAAAATGATCATGAGAACGGTGAGCAAAGATCCCAGAACCACACGGGGGGACCTGGTGAATGACCTGCAGAGAGCTGGGACCAAAGTAACAAAGGTCACCATCAGTAACACACTACAACGGCAGGGAATCAAATCCCGCAGTGCCAGACGTGTTCCGCTGCTGAAGCCAGTGCATGTCCAGGCCCGTCTGAAGTTTGCCAGAGAGCACATGGATGATACAGCAGAGGATTGGGAGAATGTCATGTGGTCAGATGAAACCAAAGTAGAACTTTTTGGTATAAACTCAACTCGTCGTGTTTGGAGGAAGAAGAATACTGAGTTGCATCCCAAGAACACCATACCTACTGTGAAGCATGGGGGTGGAAACATCATGCTATGCGGCTGTTTTTCTGCCAAGGGGACAGGACGACTGATCCGTGTTAAGGACAGAATGAATGGGGCCATGTATCGTGAGATTTTGAGCCAAAACCTCCTTCCATCAGTGAGAACTTTGAAGATGAAACGAGGCTGGGTCTTCCAACATGACAATGATCCAAAACACACCACCCGGGCAACAAAGGAGTGGCTCCGTAAGAAGCATTTGAAAGTCCTGGAGTGGCCTAGCCAGTCTCCAGACCTCAACCCCATAGAAAATCTGTGGCGGGAGTTGAAAGTCCGTGTTGCTCGGCGACAGCCCCAAAACATCACTGCTCTCGAGAAGATCTGCATGGAGGAATGGGCCAAAATACCAGCTACTGTGTGTGCAAACCTGGTAAAGACCTATAGTAAACGTTTGACCTCTGTTATTGCCAACAAAGGTTATGTTACAAAGTATTGAGTTGTATTTTTGTTATTGACCAAATACTTATTTTCCACCCTAATTTACGAATAAATTCTTTACAAATCCTACCATGTGGATTCATGGATTTTTTTTTCACATTCTGTCTCTCACAGTTGAAGTGTACCTGTGGTGCAAATTACTGACCTCTGTCATCATTTTAAGTGGGGGAACTTGCACAATCGGTGGCTGACTAAATACTTTTTTGCCCCACTGTATGTTGCCCTGTGGATTTATGTTAGAGAGTCATGGAGATTGAAGGCAGGCAAACACACCACATTTTCATCTTTGTGGATGAGGCAGGTTTCAACTTGGCCAAAGCACGGCGACGAGGGAGGAATGTGAATGGGAAGAGAGCCACAGTGAATGTCCCGGGGCAGAGGGGTGCCAACATCACAATGTGCGCAGCAATATCCACTGATGGACTGCTGTTACACAGACCACTAATTGGGCCATACAACACTGAACGGCTCCTTGCGTTCCTGCATGATCTCTATGGAAGGGTTGTGCTAGGTGAGGAAAGGGATGCGGAGAGAAGGAATCAGCCAACATTTATAACTGTATGGGACAATGTGGCATTTCATCACTCCCGTGCAGTCACCGAGTGGTTTGCAGCCCATCCCAGAATGGAGTCTCTTTTCCTCCCACCTTACTCTCCATTCCTCAACCCCATAGAGGAATTCTTTTCCTCATGGTGGTGGAAGGTTTACAACCATCATCCACATGATCAAATGTCCCTCCTGGATGCAATGAATGCTGGATGCCTGGAGATATCAGCAGAAGATTGCCAGGGATGGATCAGGCATGCCAGAAGATTATTTCCTAGGTGTATTGCCCTAGATGACATAAGATGTGATGTGGATGAGAACCTGTGGCCAAATGGAGAAGACCGAGTAGATTAGCATTGTATCAGTGGATGGTGTGTATACAAATTCTTGTATTTTGGGATTAATTAGTGCAAAAAAATAAAAATATATTAACGAATTCTGCATGATGTCTGATTCATTCCAGTAACATATATTGAAATTATAAACAGAGATGTGTCCTTGTTTTACACAGGAAAACACTGTGTAATGCTACATGTTGTTAGTGTTTTTTAGGTCATTGTTTTGTGGGTGACAAAGTGTGTTTGTCGGCTGTCAACCTTTGCTAGTGTTCTGGAAGAATGAGTTTATTTGAGACCTGAATACAGTGTTTTGGTAGTTGTAGTGCATTTTGATTGTGAAATAAACTGCTTTGCCAAGCTGACGGTCAGTTAGGAGAATTGTGTGAAGTGTTTTGCAAAAGTGACCTAAGTATTGGGAAATGTGTCCTAGCGGCTGTAAAAAAAACTGTAATGTCACTGTGGAAGGCAAACAAGGTAAACAACAACCTATTTTCTTCTTTTAACCATAAATTATTTAGCAATATAAAGTCTGTACAGATCTTAGAAGGTGACCTTCAGGATTTGTTAACTTTACAAGGCAATAGTCATACATCACACTTAACCTTTGCTCACTAGTAATGCCAATACTCCTTTCATGTTTCTAACAACTGCTTTTCTCCTCATACAGAATTAAGCAGCAGGTCTGGAACAGAAACACTTCCTCTTACACTGATTTGTGTAACCGTGTTCATCATTGTGAGTTTAGTTATCTTTGGATTTATTTACGCACGACTGTGCGACAGGTGAGAAACTTCTGTCAGAGCTGTGTTTCACATGTTTCATGATTTACCTTTTAACACGCTTCATAACTTTAAAACATGTGATTCTCTTTGCTGTTTTCATTTTGGTTAATCCACTTTAGCTGAAGGTAATTTTGATGTAACGTCCTCTTCAGCAAGACTCTGCACTACTGTTCTTATGTTTAAGTGAGTTAAAGTCAATTAGCTGCCTGATAATAATTTATCAGAAATATAGATCATAAAAAAGTAATGCTAGCATCATTTGTTATCCAAAGTGGCTGTTCAAGGTCAGAAACATCTGGACTGTCAGTGAAGGAGACTCACGGCTCTTTGGTGACTAATTTCCTTGTAAAGACAAAGCAGCAGGTTTAAAGTTTGTTTTATATCCAGTTATATTTCAAAATGTTGGCTGAGGCTGTTTTTGTGAAGTTACTTTGATTCAACACACCTTTGGTCACCTTGAGTTTTGTTTTATCAGACTTTTAATTTTAGCTTACAGGATGAAAATGTGCAAAATGACCTTTACACAAACCTTCAGTATCCAACAAACGATCTCTACCAAACTATCACCTCAGATCACCCAAAACACAATGCAACTACAAATCAAGCACAATAGGTGTCTGTTGTGATTAGTGTTGGCCTTTATAATCAAACTCTTTAATCTATGTAAATTTTAACAGTTATATATAATATATTTATATATAATATGTGAAATAAATAATAATAACTGTAAGTGGCACATGAGCATTAGTGGTCTTAAAGAAATTGTTTTGGATGATCATTACATGCCTTTACTGTCACTGTTTTGTAGTAACTGAGACCATTCAGTCACGACACTCCAGCTCTTTGAAACAGGTTCACAGATTTATACGTGTATACTCTGCATAAGTGTGTTAACAGAATACAAATGCAATAAACTGTGTCAAATATGACTCCTCCTGTAGCATTTTTAATGCACATTGCTTTTACTGTCATTGTGTTTAGTCACTAACAGATGTTCTTGATTGTGATGTGTCATTACTTCAGACTTTTCAGATTCCAACAATAATTGTAATCACCATCCAGATACACAGAGACATCAGTCTGGATGTCTTAGTCGTGGCTTATAAAGTGTTGGTGATGAATGAAAAATTACATCAAAATTTAAAATGTTTTTCTTTTGTATTTAAGTGTTTGTGCTGTTTGACTTTGAGACTAACAAGAAACAACAGCTTACACGTGCATTTCTATTACAGATATTTAAGTTTAAGCATTTCTGCTTTCAAAATGCTCTACCACACACTGCCAGCCGCAGTTACTTCCTCACCCATATGATTGTGTGGAAACTCTGCTCTTTGTCCTAAAAAGGTTATTCTGCTGTCTTGGTTTCAGTAGGAGAAAGGTGAGGATTTCCTTACCTGGATAATTGAGCATACACCAAGACATCTTCTCTTTGTCCTGCTTCTGCTTTATTATAATACATATTTATAATCATAATTACTTAAAAAAGCCTATCAGCTGTTTAAAGGACCTATTAAAAGGAAGCTAGCGGAGCACTGGAGGGAGAGAGGCCCCATATATGAAGAGGAATGCATGAAGGCCAGGTGCAAAAGAGGGACCCGCTGCCTGATCGTGGGGGTGCGACGTCTCATTTGGAGACAGACCGGTCAGCGTGACGTGCCGACCCAGTCAGTAGGAGACAGCGCGTGTGATTGAGAGCAGGGCACCTCTGCCTGGATTTGTGAGTAGTGTCTCCTCTGTTGTTCACGGGGTGCAGCAGTGTTGGGAGAGGGTCACCATGGCTGTAAGCCAGGGCGGCTTCTGGGACGGTGGTTATGGCCTTCGTCCCAGAAGTCTCAGAAGACACGGTGATGATGCAAGGGGAGCCGCGATGGCATCGAGCGACGGACTCTAGTGCAGAATGAAAGCTGGGCTGGGATGTGATGGGCCCAGTGAAGGAACGAGAGGGGGATAGGTGCTCCTCCTCGTCTGCCTGGGACGAGACTGGCATGAACCCCGCTCTGGAGAAGGAATTTCTGGACTGCTTGTAAACCCATAACAAACATTCATCCTGGGTTGGGGGATAGTTACATCATGGGACTGGGTGGGATTTTAGTGCATGCAGAAAATTGTATTTTTACAAGTTTTAGAATAACTTTTTCTAGTCTTGGTAGAACTTTATCATGTTGAGAACTTTGTATTGTATACTTTTTTTGCAACGTTGAGGGCTGAAAATGACGAGGCCATTACAGCTTTAAAAACGGTAATGGAAAACCATAATGCACAGCTGAAAGATCTATCAGAATCAGCGACAATCACCTCAAACTCCGTGGCGAAACTAGAAGAAAAAGTTAAACAACTCTCTAACAAAGTGGAACAACTGTCCGAAAAATGCATTGATCTGGAAGGGCGCTCAAAGAGGAAAAATATAAGGATAGCCGGAGTACCCGAAGCTAGAGAAAATGGTCAACGTCTCAGAGATTTTGCGGCAAGGCTACTACGAGATCTACTAGACCTGGACGAAACTCCGCTGGTGGACCGTGCACACAGAGCCCTGCGAGTGACCCCAGAAGAAGATGCCCCGCCACGACATTTGATCGTGAGGATACATTATTGCCACACCATGGAAGAAATACTACGAAGAACTGCCACCAGGAAAAATTTGAAGCTCGGAGATATCCGCGTTCAGATTTTCCGCGACTTACCCCAGGCGGTGGTAAAACGACGTGCAGCGTTTACTCCAGCAAGAAACCTGCTTCGAGACCAACCCGGAGTCAAATATGGACTTCTATACCCTGCCAAACTTAAGGTGACACACAATGGTACGGAGCTGGTTTTCATAGATCCCAATGAAGCACTCCGCTACGCACAAGAAAAATTCGGATCTAAATAAGGACGACATAAGATAGACAAACCAGAGCTCCACACCTGATCCAGGGACATGTATTTACTTTGATATAAAAAATTATTACTCGCCCAGGAGCTATGTTGGACAAAGGAAGTTTTGAGATAGAGTATTTTGGTAAGCTTAGTTTTTGTTATAGCATCCCTTTAGATTTTTCCTTTTTTTCTTTTTTTTCTTTTTGGGATACACGGAAGAGGATGCATTGCTTACGTCTTTGTTTTTGTTTTCTTTTTTGTACGGTTTCACATGGGTAGAGGGGTGGGGGGTGAGGGTTGGGACCCGTATCTCGACTGCATAAAGATGGAAAACACGAGAATTAAGCCGCCTTAAATTATACAAATGCAAGATAATGGAAAGGTAAAAAATGCGGACTTAACTTTTTGTACCTGGAATGTGAAAGGTGTAAATGAACCTGTTAAAAGAGGTAAAGTGTTATCATACTTGAAATCTCTCAACGTGAATATTATTTTTTTACAAGAAACTCATTTGAAAAATGTGGCTCACAATAAACTTAAATGTAGATGGATAAATCAGGTATACCACTCTACACTTTCAGCCAAAATCAGAGGGGTAGCTATATTAATTAAGAAAGGTACCCCGTTCAAGCATAATACCACTATAGCTGATAAGAATGGGAGATATGTATTAGTGACTGGGGAGCTGTATACTACTCCGATCACTCTACTAAATATATATGGGCCTAATCAAGATGATCCAGAATTTTATAGAAAGGTCTTCAGCCTAATTCCGGATATACCCAATAGTAATTTAATAATTGGAGGGGATTTTAACCTAGTATTAGACCCATACTTGGATAAATCCCTGTCTAAAAAAACTATACCGTGTAAAGGTAGTAAATTTATTAAAACATACATGAGGAATATGAATATCTGTGATGCGTGGAGAACCTTAAATCCATCAGGTAGAGAGTATTCTTTCCACTCCCACGTACACAACAGTTATTCAAGGATTGATTATTTTTTGGTGGATGGAAAAATGCTCCCCTTAATTCGAAATGCAACCTACCATAATATTATTATTTCTGACCACTGTCCCGTTACTTGCTCCTTCGTATTTAATAATCCCACTAAAACATACAGAAACTGGAGATTTGACCCACAACTACTGAATGACTTAAAATTCAAACAATATATAAACTCTCAGATGTCCTTATTCTTTGATACAAACGATAATGCCGAGACCTCTCCAGATATACTATGGGAAACGTTTAAAGCCTATATTAGGGGGTCTATAATTTCATATCAAGCGTCACGGAACAAAAGGAATAAACTAGAACAACTAAATTTAGAAAAAAGAATCCACGACCTGGACGTCAACAATGCAATGGCTCCCTCTTTAGACAAGTATAACACCATCTGTGCATTAAAATATAAATTAAATCAAATATTAACCAGCAATATTAATAGAACTCTCACTTTTGTGAGACAGAACTATTTTGAATTTGGGGATAAACCTCATAAGCTGCTAGCCAGACAATTAAAGAAATTAGAAAATGACAGAGCGATTCATAAAATTAGAACAAGTAACGGAAATCTGGTTACATCACACAAAGATATTAACGACAACTTTAGACAGTTCTATGATTCCCTCTATACTTCTCACCCCACTGCAGGGCCTAATGATATGCAGGAGTTCTTAGATAAATGTGATCTTCCTGTGTTAGACCAGACAAATGCCAATATTTTGAATGCCAAGATCACAATTGAAGAAATCGCTAAATCTATCGGATTACTAAAAAATAACAAGAGCCCAGGCCCAGATGGGTTAGGGAACGAGTTCTATAAATACCTTAAGATTAAATTAAGTCCATACCTACTTAAACTATATAACCACGCATATAAAATGAGCACTTTACCTCCAACATTGAATGAAGCAACTATTATAGTACTTCCAAAAAAAGGCAAAGCATTGGAGGAAGTGGGATCATATAGACCTATTTCTTTACTAAACACAGATCAAAAAATTCTGGCTAAAATACTAGCGAGCAGACTTAATACAGTAATAGATAAACTGGTGCACCCAGACCAAACAGGTTTTATACCAAACAGGAGTTCTTTTAATAACCTCCGACGTCTATTTAATATAATCTATTCCCCCAAGGTGCAACAGGACCTACTTATACTTAGTTTGGACGCCGAAAAGGCATTTGATCATGTGGAGTGGCCCTACCTTTTCGCAGTCCTAGAAAAATTTCAACTGGGACAAGATTTCATTTCTTGGATAAAACTACTTTATAAAAACCCTACAGCCAGAATTCTTACAAATCAGACATTATCAACTCAGTTTAAACTCAGCAGAGGCACAAGACAAGGATGTGCTCTTAGCCCACTACTATTTGCTCTGGCTCTGGAACCCTTAGCACAGACAATCCGCACCCATATGGATATACACGGTTATGACACAACATACACTTCGAATACTATATCGCTCTATGCTGATGACATATTATTATACATAACAAAACCATTAACATCTCTCCCAGCAATTCTCTCCGTTATTGACAAATTCAGTACTTTTGCAGGCTACAAGATCAATTGGGGAAAAAGTGAAATACTGCCCATTAAACTAGAAAATAAACAATGGCTTACATCTCTCCCATTTAAAATAACTTATGAAAAAATTACTTACTTGGGCATCACAATAACAAAAAGATACAGTTCTCTAATGAAAGAGAACTTTTTTCCCCTACTGGAGAAACTTAAAAATAACATCCAGTACTGGAGGACACTCCCTATTTCTCTAATAGGGAGAGTGAATTCAATAAGAATGGTATTCCTCCCGCAATATTTGTATCTGGTCCAAAACATCCCAATCTTCTTGCCCAAATCTTTTTTTTAAAAAAATGGACGCCATCATTATGCCATTTATATGGAATTATAAAACACATAGAATAAAAAAAGACCACCTATGCAAACATAGATTACTCGGTGGACTGACACTACCTAACTTTATGTATTATTATTGGGCATCAAATTTAAGAACAATTTCCCTCCTACTGGATGAGACAGCAATACTTCCTAATGGCCTACAGATGGAGCGGGAGGACTGCCTTCCTTACTGTGTTGGTGGAATATTACTCTCTCCTATCCTTTTGACAAACTCATATTACAATTCGAATCCAGTGATTCATAACACCGTACAAATTTGGAGACAAACAATTAAGCATTTCAAATTGAAAAAACTATCAATATGTATACCCATTACAGCTAATCCCTCCTTCCGTCCATCATGTGTAGACGGAGCTTTCAATATATGGCAGGAATTAGGAATTTGTAAACTAAAAGATTTATACTTAAATGACACCTTCATGTCATTTCAACAATTAAAAGATAGATTTGGATTGCCTCATAGTCATTTTTTCAGATACCTTCAACTAAGAAACTATATCCGTACACATCTGCCACAATTCGAAAACATAACGTCCGACCCTTTGGACAGATGTCTTAGTGATGGAAGGGGGTTTGAACAGAGAATTTCACTATTTTATAACTCATTACAGGAGATGAGTATACCTTCAACTACCTCAATCAAAGAGGAGTGGGAAAAGGATTTAGGGACCCTCCTATCGGAAGATTTCTGGCAAGAGGCCTTACGTAATGTAAATACGCCTTTTACTAATTCCCGTCACTGCCTAATTCAGTACAAAATTATACATAGATTACACTATTCAAGGGAAAAACTTCACAAAATATACCCAGATTGTTCACCCCTTTGTGAAAAATGTAAGATACATCATGGAAATTTGTTACACTGTTTTGCAACATGTCCAAGGCTTCAGGGTTTTTGGTATGACATTTTTACCTATATGTCTAACATCTTTAAAAGTAAGATTGAACCAAATCCGATAGTAATCATCTTTGGGATTTCCAAAGAAACACAAAATTTACAAGACTCTCAAAAAAGGTTTATGTCATATGCACTAATTATTGCAAAGAAACTGATCCTGCAGCTTTGGAAAGGCAACGAGATCCCTGTATTAAAAATGTGGCTTACAGAACTTATAAACATTCTTCACCTTGAAAAAATAAGATATAGTATGAATGATAATGTAAAAGATTTTGAATTAATTTGGCATCCTTTACTTACATACCTTGGGAAAATATAAAGTTCTGTCTCCTTTTTCTTTCTCTTTCTTTTGTTGGCAGCCGGGGGATCGGGACCCATTACGGGCGACTGCGGTTTTTTTTTTTTTTTTTTTTTTTTTTTTTTTTTTTTTTTTGCTGTTTGCTTGTTTTGTTGTTGTTGTTTATTACTTGCCTTATTAGTTTAGAGAAAAAAAAGGAGCATAAGTTATGTTATGTGAATTTACAATAACTATAATTACATTTGCTCTCAATAAAAGATATTTGAAACGGATTTTAGTGCATGCAGAAAATTGTATTTTTACAAGTTTTAGAATAACTTTTTCTAGTCTTGGTAGAACTTTATCATGTTGAGAACTTTGTATTGTATACTTTTTTTCTTAGTATTTGGTTTGTTTTATTCCCGCTGTGCACCACGGGGAATAAACTGTTTCTGATCAGCCCTGCTTCATCTTTGTGTCCTGGGTTTCTGGCTCGCTCGCTCCTTGTATCTAAAGAACGATCCTCTAGTATGACATTCTGGCACAACAGCTTTACTGTCTACAGCTGCAATCAACTCCATACTTAAACACACTATGGAAACACTTTACTACCCTATTTGTCTCAAACACCAACCAGCATCACAAAGTGTTTTAATGTGAACTTTTTCCTTTTCAGTGAGTTCTCAGTGTCTTACCATTTTGAACTGGGGTGAGGAATTCAAACTGAAATAATACTTTTATACATAAATTTGAGCCGACACACTGGACTTCTCTGATTCTTTTGCTAAAAAATCAAATTGTTTCTTCAACTTGAGTTTTAACTTTAATTTGGAATTCATTAATGGGTAGAAATTTTAACTTCAAAAGTAACTTCCAAAAAAGAACTTGAATTCAACTTCCTGACCTGCACCCATGTCACTGCTTTTCTGTTTCAATTAAACAGTGAGGATCTGTGGCACAAGGACTGTTACAGATGAACCTGCATACTGGGTTTTGCTGGGTAATATGACCAAGATACAGTCAGAGGTTGGCCATAAGAAAGACTTTTCCTCTCCAGCTGCCCAAAAAAAAGGCTCTCAATCAAAACATAACAGACCATCCGTAGTGACGTACGGCCGCTGGCCTCAGGTGGCCCCGCCTTCCTCTATGGAAATCAAAGTGCTCCAGGACTCACGGGGGATTGGCTGGCTCGGACCTATGCCCGCCCCAACTTCATGCAGATCAGAGTGTGCCAGACCACTCACACCATTGGCTGCTGCAGGAGCCTTGAGTACGACGGACCAATGACACAGCTGCCTACAATTACCTGAGAATATAAAAGGCTGAGGAGTCTTCATTCGTGGAGGGACTTGTTGATTTGAACAGACTGTGTAGACCAGTGTTGGTCAAGTTACTTGAAAAAAGTAATCAGTAACTAATTACTGATTACTTCCCCAAAAAAGTAATCCCGTTACTTTACTGATTACTTATTTTCAAAAGTAATTAATTACTTAGTTACTTTTTAAAAACACGATTTACAACCTGCATTTACTGTGTATGTACTTACTAAGCAACACTGTTCAAAAGTTGAATAAAGAAACAAATTTTTTGCCTCTTTTTTTTAAATTAAAACCACTTTGTAGAACATCACATCAGTTACAATGTAGAATCAATGTCATGTATAGTTTATAAATGACAAAATGTTTACATAAAATCACAACAGCATTTAAATAATATCACCCACTACTAGCATTCTGTAATTTACTGTCTCTTTTGAAAACCTATCACTACATATACAGCAGAAGACTTTTTCCCCTGGTTTTACTACCACACTGGGGCACATGTTCACCAAAACGCAAACCTTCACCATCTTATGCAGAAGGGTCACCTCTTCACCCTCACATGGAAGAAGTAATCTGATTGGCATGGTGGTTTGTTTGAAGCAGGGATTTCGTAGTGCCCCATGTGTAGCGTTGGAACCCATTCAGGATTTGTCTCATTCATTTCATAGGCTGGTTTGCCTGCAATAATGAAAATATTAGCAATTAGCAACTCTATAAATAGAACGTATATCTACAAAATCACTCATTAGGATGTTTGTTCTAATTTGCTACGTCCTCAGAGTGCATTGAAAATAAAACTAATAGGCTATAAAGAGTGATATGAACTTATTTAGAACTTACCTGAATGAACATGTCTGGAGCACACCAACAGATATCTGTGGCTGGTAGAGAACTGGATATCAGCTCGTCTCACAGCTGCTATCCAGGCTAGACGCCTTCTTTTGGTAACATCCGATACATGAGCTCCCTCATGATGCTTCCAGGTGAGGAAACAATGAAAAGAGAGCCCATTTTCAAGCTTATTCTCTTGCTGGTAGTGCAATCTAACATTACAACTGACCACACAGCAAGCATTTGTTTGGCCTGCTAATATGGCATCTCGACCAAAAATCCTGGCTACGCCCCCTCCCGTGACATCACGCTCCAAAGCCTTATAGCCATTGTTCTCCACACAGCATAGACCCACCTGGAACAACACGGGAGCTATGTTCAGAATGCTATTCAATGACTTCAGCTCAGCCTTTAGTACAATAATACCAGACATTCTGATCACTAAGTTAGCCAACCTGAGGCTCCCACCACATACCTGCTCTCGGATAAAGGACTTTTTGGGCAAAAGACCCCAGCAGGTGAAACTGGGTCCTCACCTCTCTTCTCCTCGCTCCTGCCAGACAGAAGGAAAACGTCATGGATGGGGTAAAGGAAGACATGCGGTGGGTTGTAGTGATTTTTTTCTTTCTCTCACCCTCTCTCTCTCTTTTTTTTTTTTGCTTCACTCTGCATGTGAGCCTTGTGCTTGGGCTGAGCAGAGGGGGGAAGGGAGGTAGTTACAATGTAATCAAATGGAAAGGTCTCTTTTTAAAACTTGTTTTATCAGTTTTAATCTTTTAACTTTATGCATCAAGCAAAAATTTAATTATATGCAACATTCTCTGACTGGAAGAAATTTGTTTAACATTTAAACCTATTTTCTGCACATTCCAGCACATAATTTTTTTTTTGTGTTAACACTCACTCTTTCAAATAGATGCAAGTAAAACACAGCAGAAAATAAATAAAGTCAAAGACTAGAGGTCCTGTTGCTCTATTTTCACCTGTAAAGCAGGAGTGGCGTAAGCGGAGGTTTACCCTGGTGCAGGTGTGCCGCGGTCAGTTGAAGAATCCGCGAGTTTCTCTGTGAATTTCCCATTACGTCATTGCGCACTTGGTGCTTGCTTGGAAGTTTAGGGGGTTTTTTTTCGCTGTAAAAAGAAGTTTTCTTTCCACGCACAACGGACGCTAATGTTTTTGTCACTTTTTATGGAATCAAACTTAAAGTAAGGTCAGTACTTCCACGCTTTAAACGCTGCACGCTCATACTCTCTCCCACACTCGATATATTATCCATTGTTGATCTGCACACAGCTGTTGCCACGACCGTCGCACTTGCTAGTTACACTCGCAGTAGCACAGGAACAGAGCAGGAGGGAGAGAGAGAGAAAGAGAGCCAGGGGCAACAACAAGAAACAACATCATCAGATTAGAAAGGTATAATGATCATCCACAACTATTTTCAGTTGCAGATGATAAAGGATTCAGAAAGTTTGTTCATGCAGTGAATCATATGTATGTGATTCCAAGCAGGAAAACACTCCCAAAAAATCATCCCAGTTCATTCATGCAGTGCTTCGGAGTTTGTATGTGCTTTTGTCTCTAGGGGCCACCATATATCTTTATATATATACACATTTGTTTTTGCTTTTTTACATTAGTAATTCATTTTGTGCATAATTTTATATTGTTGTTGAAAATAAATAAATTAAAGCAACAAAACAACCTGAAGAGCCGGATGGATGCCCAAATTGCCGGCTCTTCTTAGTCAGCCGAGCCAAAAGAGCCGGTTCTCTAAATAGAGCCAGAATTCCCATCACTAGTGGGTTGATGTGACAGAGGAGGATGTCCAGTATAATGGAAGCAGATATGTCCAGGTCCTGAGTCTCTGACCCAGCTTTCTGAGTTTGGTGTGGGTTCACGATTCTTTCCTTTGCTTCCAGAGATTATTTAAGTTTAAGCTTTGTGCGGTTTAGTCTTGAGTTCACTTCTTTTTAGTGTCTCTGTATTTTTTTTTCTGATTCATGGTTCCTTTTGTGTTTGTCCTCAGCGACTCATGTGAAAGTCAGTCTTATCTCTTACCCCAGTCATGTCTCTGTTTATTCTCCACTTGTCTTGGTCAAGTTTGTGTGTCTCTGTCTCCATGTTATAGACATGTATAAAAGAGTGCAAGTAGTGTGGATTGGGTGGAGATGTATGGAGAGAAATTGTCTTCAGAAGGGTTGCAAATGTGTACAATATTATCCACAAACCAAAACTAAGCTTTACAAATGTGTCCGATGATTTGTGTGTAACTTTTGAGGATTCACACCCGTGTGCTTCAATCCACATAAAAATACAAAGTAATTTGACCACATGTAAAACTATTTTACAAATGCCTCCACCCAAACAAATAAATACTAATCGTTTACACACAATGATTAAGTTCGACTCACAAATCTGATCACTTTCTCTTTGTCTTTCTCTGCGTACAAATATCTGAAACTACACGTGACATCTTTCTCTCTGGTTGAAGTAGCCACAACAGGTTTCTGACAAGGACGGTTGCAAGGCTTTCTGCTTTTAAAACATTCTAGCGCACACTGTCAGCCAAATGACTTCCTCACCAGTATGACAGTGTGGAAACTCTGCTTTGCTCTGCTTCTACTTGTGGTTGTTGCACTTGCACTTGTTTCTCTTTCTGTCTGTGACACTCTGCCTCTCCCTCTCTCGCTCACGATTCCTTGGCTCTGTCATGTCTCTCTGTTTCTTCACCCTTTTCTTGTGTCTAGTTGTACTTTAGTCTGCATCTCTGTGATTGTGTTTGTGTGTCATTTTCTGCTTTGCTCTCCTTGGTTCATTAGTAGATTTTGTTCAGCTGTGCTCCTCAGGTGTTTCCACTCTACTCTTACCTCATGTGTTTATTTAAGTCTTCAGTTTTTCTTTTCCCCCTGCATCTGTGTGCTCTCCTTAAGTGATGTTGGTCTCTAATGTTTCATGGTCTCCAAGTTTTGTATTGTGAGTTCTGGGGTTTCAGCAATAAATCTGCTGTTAAAATTTAGCTTCGTATCTGAGTCCTCACTCTGCAAGCATACAGCAGGCTATGACAAGATAATCCATCTTTGTGAAACCTTAAAGGGAACAGTCAAAAGAAGAACAAGACACTATGACATGATTAAAGGTTATTTGCTGCTCTATTAAATGAACATTTAAGTGTTTATTTGGTTGTATGATGCATGTATTGTATGCTATAATGTCTTCCCTTTTCTTTATATATAGTTTAAATAGCAGCACATCCTCACTTATACAAGAAACTGGACCTGTTTAAGGAGGACATCGGTTCAGCTTATTTGTGCATTAAAATCTGTCTGTGTGTAATTGTTATATTTGTGGCTACATTAAGAGTTTAATTTCAATAGAAACTGGAAACTGTATGATGTACTTTATGATTTGTGTTAACTGCAGATGATGTAATATGAGATTAAACTATTGTCACAATGTTTCCTTATATACTGTATAGATTCAAGTTTATTTTTCTGAGGGGAAAAAAGATCTTTTAAATATTTTAGATGCTTGGGGTTCAACAGAAATATGTTTCCATTTATCTGGTTGGCTCAGTTGTTGGAATCAGTAACTGGAGTTATTCTAGGATTTATGTACACAATGAAAAGTCACAGGTTATCCCAAGTGGATGTTCTAGGTCAGAAACATCTGGATTATCTGTCCATGAGACAGCACTCTGAGAGTAACTTGCGTATAAAAAAAAAGAAAAGAAAACAGATCTATTTCCATCTTTTATATCCATTTCTATTTCAGGGTGTTAGCTGAGTTTTTTTGTTTTGTTTTTGTTGTTTTTTTAAATGGCAAATAAAAAACAAACAGTGGATACAGGAAGATCAAAATATTCCAAGACTGCTTTTATCCAGCTGGGAATATAATTATAATATAAAAATGTATTAACATAATTATGCAGTGTGACTCTTTATTGTGAGAGATAACCTTTACACAATCCTTCAGCAGCCAACATATATTCACTACAAAACTGTCAGTTCAACATCAACACGGCACTAAGACCGATTCAGCGAGCAGAACAGAAACTCTCTGCCTGCATAATCAGGAAATGAATCAGAATCCTAAAACCTATGAAAACAACCCCCAGGACAACATCGCTGTGAAAAGGCTTTGAAACTTCCATATGGGTTTTAGAAATTTTCAAATTCAATAGAATTTTACATGTTTTGTGCAGTTTGATGGTGGTGTGTAGATTGTGCATCATATTATGTTGCTATTCTGACTGGAACTCATTGTTGCACATGATCATGGCTTCATGCATAGTTTTATTACATGTCTCAAATTGTCATGATTACTCATCATTTTCAAACAAAGTTTGTCTTTTCTTAAACCATCAAACTCTTTAAATGTGGACTGACAGTTTGAATGAAACTGTTTTGTGTGTTTACACGTCTTTCCAGAGGGCTCTTCCTGTAAGGCCGTGCATAATGTTGCTTACTAACTAATAACCTTTTAAAAATCTCTACATTTCTCTCCTCTCTTCTGTGCTTACTCACAGTTTTACTTCGAGGCTTCCCTACAAAAATCTTGCAGATCCACAAACTTCATTCTTTGGACAAAGTGAGAATTTGTGGTTTAGTCACAGGATGTGGTGTCTGAGAGGGCACAAGTCTTCTGACCAATATGACACTGTGTGCTTTACTTGTGATGGTAATGTCCATATTTTTAGTGCAGTAGTTTGCAAATATTTCTTCTAAGTGAAAGATTATAGGCTTGATCCCAGGAGGAGACAGAAATCCCTTTGGTGCCATGTCGAAAAAGGACCAATATGACAGTTTGGCAGTAAAAAGTCTGCCAAATCAAACATGCAAAGCTTAAATAAGAGAAAAGCAGGAACAGCTTTTATTTATAAAGTTGAGGAATTTTCTGTTTTTCTAGGAAAATGAAAGACGTGCTTCATTTTCAAACAATTAACTAAAATAAAATGCTTATTTACATTACACTTTTCATATTAAAAGTTCCTGACTTATGACAGACACTCTTGTTAGTTCAGCAAATGTCAGTCGAACATGAAACCGAGTATCACACTGATAATCTGAACGTCACCACAGAAGAGCAGAGGAGGAATGTAACCCGTGTAACATTATGTGACCTGCTTCTTTATGAACACAACTCCAGGCAGGAGCCAAACAAACATGGGAAGCAGGTCAGTTAACATAAATAAGAAATATACAGCATGAATGTGTGCTGCATTATATAAATAGTACAATAGCTTCTGTGAATTTAAATGAGTTGTAGGTTTGAATCACTGATAACAACAATCATCAGCCTCATTGATTTTCTGCTCTTCAGTCCTGCTTTTGTAAAGGAAATTATATGTTGGACTAAAAGCAAAAAACAACTTTGTTTTAAAAGTTGTTGTGTTTTCTTTTTTTGGACATGAGACCACTCAGTGTTTCACTTTTAGAGTGTCTTAATACGGAAGCGGAAGCAGTGTTGTAGGTGCACTTCCTTTTGAGAAATGTTCGCACAAGACGTACGCAAGACACATGAGAGCCAATACTTTGAGGTTTATGAAGCACATTGTTTGTCCTCCTTTCTTCAGCGGATCATCTTCTGCACTATCAGCAGCACTTACACTGCAAATCGGACATATTGGCGAGCATGGCTGCACTAAACCTGTGCTTAATTCTGCTTCTACCACTGACTGCATGCTCACAAGATTTGGGAGGAGGTAATGTAAAAACTGTTTTCATAATGTAACATTTATTTTTTAATGATACTTCAGCCTCTGGTTTAAATCATTGATACTGTTTCTATTATTGTTACTGATTTCAGAGACTGTTGTGAAAACAATTGGGAAGCAACCAGATGTCACTCAAATATGTCCCAGTGAAACACAGAACATCACACTGATAGTTTGTACGATCAGAACTCAGAGAAGTGGAGGAGAAAATTGTAGATTGCTGTATGACTATGGACGGGGCTTTGAGAACAAATGTGACTCCAGGTTCACACTGATGAAAGAAAATCAGACTGTGTTTCTCCACCTGATCAATTTAACATCAGAGGACAGTGGGAGCTACACCTGTCAGTGTTCAACTCCTGAAAGAACAAATATTCTCCATCTTAATGTCACTGTGGAAGGTAAACAAGGTAAAAACAACAACGTTCTTCTTCTTTTAACCATAAATTATTTAGCAATATAAAGTCTGTACTGATTTTACAAGGTGACCTTCAGGATTTGTTAACTTTGAGGTCAATAGTCATACATCGCACCTAACCTTTGTTCAGTTGTAATGCAAATACTACATCCATGTTTCTAACAACTGCTTCTCTCCTCATACAGAATTAAGCAGCAGGTCTGGAACAGAAACACTTCCTCTTACACTGATTTGTGTAACCGTGTTCATCATTGTGAGTTTAGTTATCTTTGGATTTATTTACGCACGACTGCGCTGCAGGTGAGAAACTACTGTCAGAGCTGTGTTTCACATGTTTCATGATTTACCTTTTAACACGCTTCATAACTTTAAAACATGTGATTCTCTTTTCATTTTGGTTAATCCACTTTAGCTGAAGGTCATTTTGATGTAACGTATTGCCCTGCTGTTCTCATGTTTAAGTGAATTAAAGTCAATTAGCTGCCCGCTAATAATTTATCAGACATATTTATCGTATTAATGGAAGTGCACCACTGCTATAAATAATTTCTTGTCTTCAAGTTTCACATGAGCCGTTGAAGGAACACAGTGACTTTCATTTCCTGTTGCCCCCATTAAAACGAGCTACACGATGCAGCGACTGATGATCAAGATCGTGTTTGTTTTTTTGTGTTTCTCTTACAGAAAACAAGAACCATCGCCTAGACCTCAAAACACGGTACTGAGCAAAAGATGTAACTTTTGATTCATTTATATTGTTTACTTAACCTTAATGTTTTTAAACATATTTGTTTCTGCAGAGGTCAGAGGACATTGAGCCGTACAGCACCTACATACGGAGAGATACTGGAACATATTCGACTGTTCAAATGCACGACTCTAAACAGAATACTAACAGTTCACATGTGTCAGCAGACAAAACTGAGACAGTCTACGCAGAAGTACAATAATATTATATCACATTTTTCCAACACTGACAAGTGTAGTTTGGCAAATTCACCACAGGGTGGCATCATTTGGAATATGACTGACAAATAAAGAACTGACCAGAATCAGCTTCATCATCTCAGCATTTTAGCATTGTGTTGTTATGTAAATATTTTGTTACAAACTGCAGTAAAACTTTATCCATCATTTGTTATGTTTTTCATTTTTTTTAATGCAGAAGAGAGAACTTTGTAAATTATGAGTTTTCATATGAGTAAAATCATATAGTCAACAAGAATTCAACAATTTCAGATCCCTTTTGCTTTATTCACTGTGACCACTTTCATGTAAGTTTGAGGAACTAGCAAGTGGGACATCTAAATAATTCATCTTGTTTTGAGAACTAAGATGAATAAATGTAATTACAGATAAATATCCTTCAGGATATTTCATGTTCTGGTCTTTCTCATTAGACTAAATAAACCAGATCCACATCATGGTTTCATTGCTTGGGCCTTTCTGCAAGTGCTGATATGATGTACTTGTAAAGGATGTGAGTCTCTGAGGGCAAAAATAACAGGCTCCTAAACAGGTCAACAGTCCATATTTGCAGTGCAAACTGTTTGGCCAAACTAGAGAAAACTCAAACTAAGAAAAAGAATTTAGCTAGAGAACAAAAGAAAAAATACTTCATGATAACTACAAAATAAATCAAACTAATAAACAATCCCTTCTGCATCGGGATGCACCCAATTTCAGAACAGGGCTCAACACGATATGCTCACTGAAAAATGCTTCAACACGAGCTCAAACTCTTGTAAAAAAAAAAAAAAAAGTCATCAGCTCCTCCCAATCCAGAAAAAAAGAATTAAACACCAATTAAATATTGAATATGTTAGTGCTCAATCTGTTGTTAAAAAGATAATAGGAATGAGTTCACAGTGAGAAAATAAATGCTCTCCAACTGCATAAAATCCTTCAAACATCAGATAAAACTTCCCCTCTTTAATATGACATGTGGCACATTCTTTACCATAAAAGGTCTCAAACAGGGTCTGGACTGCACTGTCAGTTCCTCAGTCCACATTATGAGGAAGCCAAGTGCAGTCTGAGGAGATGTGAGAAACACAGAAATTAGTCAAATGCAAATCTTAGCACTTGCATTTTTAATCAGATTCTCTTTTTTGTGGCAGAATTACACACACAGCAAATATAAAAGCTTCATTTTTAGAGGTCAGAGCCATGCATGTAACTGTCATTTAAAAAGAAAAAGGCTGTCACTGAGATGTGAGACATTTCAAAAGAGAAAACAATCTGAAAAAAAAAATGCAGTAACAATTTATTAAATTAAGAGCCAACAAACTGGCTGAAGTGGTGCATAACCAGACAATCCTTTTTTAACACTAGACCAGGTGTAGTCTGGATCTGTTGTCCACAAGGTGGCACTGTTTGACTTCAATTCCTTAAATGCACCATTTTCTTCTTTAAGTTGTAAAGGACTTGGTAAGAACAATAAGCAAGGAAAATGTAACTCTGGCAAGAACCACATGATGTAAAATTGATTACATTCTTTGGATGTCAGCACCATAGCCTATGAATAAACTTAAATATTAGAATGTTTCACTTAAAATTGTGCTTATAAAATGAGTCTAGCTGCAGTACTTTCTTTTCTTACACCTGGAATTAGGATGATGTTTTAGATTGTTGGGTTTCCCCTGCTTACTTTGGCATTTCCTGCTATCTAAAGTTGAAGTGCGAGGTCGTGGGATCTGAAACTCCTTCCTCTTTGGTGAGTGTTACATAAACAATGGATATTAGTGATAATTATAAGTGATACTCTCAGCCCAGTAAAGGGAAATGTGTCAGCTATCATGATTGTGGCTCAAGAGTTGGCAGTTCGTCTTGTAAGCAGAAGGTTGCTGGTTCAAGCCCCGGCTCCGACAGTCTCGGTCATTGTGTCCTTGGGCAAGACACTTCACCAGTTGCCTGCTGGTGGTGGTCAGAGGGCCCGGTGGCGCCAGTGTCTGGCAGCCTCGCCTCTGTCAGTCAAACTCAGCATCTTACTCCATATGACATGGTCTACATTTTCTCATGCTTAGGGAAATTGCACATAATTTAAAAATTATTAAGTCAATCCAAAGAGATTCTTTCAAACTCACTTTTTCACAAATGACTGCAGGGCTAGGTGCTTGATCTTACACATCTGTGGCAATGGAGCTGAAAACAACTCAGTTCAGCTATCAAGAGATGCGTACCAGTATGCATCTGTTGTTCATATAGTGTGTAATCTATGGTTTCTTAATGATTCATTAGTCAGAGCATATGCATTCATCATGTTAAAAATGAAGCTGATTATTAGGCTGAGTTCACTCTACAGTACAAAAATAGTTGTCACTTTTTTTTCAGTCACATACTTGCACAATCATCTTTTGATATTTTAATCCCTTAAACGTGTTTTTATTCCCATAAACTGGAATAACCCTTGTACAGATCAGTCAGGGTCTTTCCTGTTCTATGAAAGCACTTGAAGCACTTAAGAGGAATTAAAAATTTTCCCTCTTCACATTATTGTGTAAACAACATGTCACGAGAAACATTTCATAAATTTTTTTTATTGGACAACAAGCCTCCAGTGAAAGATGGGAACTTGTAATCACATGAAAGCCAAACCAATCTGGCCTTCGTGTTGGATCCTGGTAGATTTTCACATGCTACACAATAATGTGAAGAGAGAGAGTGAGTTCATGCTCATTCAAACCAGATTTTTAACATTTCCAGGAAATATATTTATGAACCCACATAGCAGACAGGTCTGGCCCAGATCTGGTATCAAGCCGGCACTGCTGGCTGACTTCTGGCATGATAAGATGTATGTCATCCAGATTTGGGCCTGGCATAGATGGCACTGTTTATGTGATGGCATGCCATATCTGGCCCAATTGTGGTTTGGTTTATGTGGCCCAGTCTCATAGAAAACAGGTCTAGCCTGGATCTGGCATCAAGCTGGCACTTCTGATTAACTGGTGTCATGGCAGAGTGTATGTCAACCAGATGTGGGCCAGGTCTGGCAATGATGGCACTGTTTATGTTCCTATTTTCCTATTTTAGTTAGAAGACCCAAATGCCATGTTGCAACACTATACTGCTATGGTAGCCAACGTTTCAAATGCAGGTTTGACAGGTTTGTGAGTGTACACTTTATCCAAAACCTAGTGACGGTTCACTCGTCTTTTCCAGTGGGTGGCTGTAGCTCAGGAGAAAGAGCAGATCACCTACTGATCGGAAGGTTACTGGTTCGATTCCTGGTTCTTCCAGGCTGCATGGCAAGAGTGCGAATATGTGTGTGAGGAAGCATGCAGTTTAGAGGAACTGTGTGATTGGGTAAATATGGCGTGTTGTATAGAGCACTTTGAGTAATCTAGGAGAGTAGCAAAGCATTATATAAGAATCAGTCCATTCACTGTCTGAACAGAGTTTCGTCATGTAACTTTTGCACTATTATGTTCCGGCACATGTCGTTATTACATGGCTTGATTAAGGTTAACATTAGGCTGACATCTGGGGCCAGAGCTGAAACTGTTCTGGGCCAGCACAGGGCCAGCAGTGTGTCTGCAACTGGCCTTCTGCTGGCCCATGTGTGGGCCACATCTGGCAAACCAGGCCATACCAATTTTGCTATGTGGGAATACACATTAGAAGATAATTTCTTTCGAAATGCAAAAACAAATTAATTATTAAGGTACACCATCCAGTTGTCTGAAAACCTGTGAAGGTTTAATGTTAGGTTCATTCAGCCGTTTTATGGAACGTTTGCACATTTGGATCACTCAAAAAGATAAAAAAAAAAAACAAGACAGAGAATCTTTAAAATCTGTAAATTTCATTAAAAGTATTGCATTTTCTCTGAGCTGTGATCTTACATTTTCTAATACAATGTATTGATGTCACTACTCCCTCCATTTGCTGATGGGTACTCCTCCTGTTCCTCATCAAAATCTGTCTTCAGTAGTCTGTGGTATTCTTGGACTAGCTCATCTCGGAGGACCATCTTTCTGATGTTTTTGTGGATGATCGTCTTCATTCTGGAGACTCGTTGTTGGATGTCTGTCTTTGTGATGTTGTCTGGTTCTTGTTCTGATAGGTTGCTGTGGACTTGTTCTTAGGTCCACCAGCCAAGTGGGACTGGTGTCATGTGATGCGTCTTTCTCCCAAATGCTCTTCCACTATTGCTCAGTCTCAGCTCTGGGTGGGCCTGTCTTATAGCTGTTGCGCTCTTGCAGCTCAAAGCAAACCCTCGATGGGCCTTCGGGGAAAGAGGCCATTTAATCTCTTGGCCTTTGCTACTCTGGTGTATTTTTTCAGCCCAGTGGCCAGAGCCGTCAACCACTGTTTAGCAGTTTCTAGACCCTCAGTTACAGACATCTTTTTTGTGTCTGTTATTCATCTAGGACCCCTCTCTCATGACACACGTTCTGTATGTTAGTTAACTGATTAACATCAGTCCAAAACTTCCCTAACTTTGTCTTCCAGCCTTCTTCTCAATCTATCCCTTTCTCTACATTTATTCTTGATTTCATACCTAAGAGCTTCTAATGATTAGTGTGGCAGCAAATGCAGAATCCAATAGCTCATATATGAGCTTACTTGTTTAGTGGTAGTGAGGATGATCTGTGGTGCTGTTCTCTTTAAACTTCAAGCATCTCCTCAGATGGTCCTTTGTGAGTGAGCTGGGGGACTTGGGACTAGCATAGTAGCGTTGCATGAATTCTACTGTATGTTCTCAGTCCTTGTACATGTATGTCTCATTCCAGTAGCCCAATACCTTGTCAAACTGGGCATTGTCTAAACCTGTATGGCTTTTACTTTTCAAATCTAAAACTCTAAATTCATCAGATGAACTTGCTTTTAGGTAGTGGCATTCCATCAGGAGATATCTTACAGGTAATAAGAATGTGAAAAAATGTAAAAAGTATGAGCTGCACTAAAACACTGGCTGGGACTCACAAAGACAGAAAGATATCAGATGATAGCTTATGGCTTTACAGATTACCTGAATGATAATTTGGTCTCACTTAATGCAAAGGTTAAACCATATAGTGCTAATTAAAACTATAGTTAAAGAGCTCGAATTGACATTTGAATGTTACTGTAAATGCTAAGAATGTCACGGGCTGCGATGGCAGACTGTGGAGTTGCATGGAAAGTAGGGCTCAAACGCGAGACTCTTACTGAAGGACAGTGGATTTATTGATAGGGGGTGGAAAACACACAACTATATACAAAATCCCGGCACTGTGGTCCCGTGGCGATTCTCCCGGAATCCCACACAGTGCAGATGTTCGTGAAAGGTGGAACAGTGGCGACTCCAAAAACTCCCACACCGTGACTTCCAAAACACACTCCGCTCCAGATTCCTAGTAACACAAATACATTCAGGTTAGCAGGGAATCTATGTTCTCAAAAGTTTATACCAAGTCCACAGCTGTACTGACGAGTTCTGACTCAAGGATCTAGCATTGGCCTCAGCTCAGCTACAGTCTTAAATGCCGCTCCCTTGACGAGCGTAATCTGCTGCAGCTGGCAGAGCACGACGAGCGGCAGGTGTGGCTGTCTCTAGAGCATAAACACTTCCGGGTTCGCAGTCTCCTCAGCACACCAAAACCTCCGGAAGCTCACACGGAGAAACATGGAGAAAAAGGAGAGAAAACCAAAACACCACACGGAAAATATAAACATAAACATACACTAAAATACATGAGCCCTGGGTCCCTAGACCCAGGCCATGACAAAGAATGCATTGACTGCGTTACAGTTAACTCTGTTCCTTTTTGTTGTCATGCATTGCTGATTAACATAAAAGGCTTAATATTTCACTTGAAGTCTGTGGTTACATTCAGCTGTTTCTTTTTTTTTGACCTGAACTTCACACATCAGTGGTTATGAAAATATGTCAGCTGACGGGTGGTGACGTTCATTGTGGGAGCATTATGTCAGCCTCCACAGATGTGTATCTCTATTTTTTTTCTTTTTTCCCCTCTTATCTGGCTTTGAACAGCAATAGTGTTATCCAGAATATTACATAAAAGTTAAACAACTTTGTCTTTAAATGTCTATGAAGGCTACCTGCTACATCACCTTTTGCCTTTAAGCCAGGTTTGCCTTGTGGCAGAGGTGTTTCAACCTTCAGTGAGCTCAGTGGGCAAAAGGTAACAATACCTCACCGTGGAAAACTTTTCTTCGCAGAAAGATTCGACCTCAAGTGCAAGGTATATACATAAATGGCATATAAACGGACAGGAAAATTAAACTTTTAAATAGTGAGAGCCATGATTTAATGGAGAAAATAGAAACTGCTAAGAAAAAAGTTTTTTCTGACCTTTATTATTATGTTACATGTGATATTCAGCTGGCTGCAGTTCTCAAACTGATAAGTTTCATTTGTGCATAAAGGTGAACACAATGAACCACACAAAGGAAGAAAAACCAGCTCCAACTATAGCATAGAACATTTCAGATGGAGTAACCCTGTCCAACCAACAACAGACTGTGACCGTAAAGAACAGTGATCACAAATTCAACACGAGCAGCAACATAACTCTGAAAGTATCTCCTGATTGGAGTGGACACAGCGATTGTGTGCTGAACTTTTGAACGATGGGAGAGAGGAAGGAGATGATGCGTTTACCAGATGAGAAGGAGAAGAAAGGAGGAGGAAGAAGAGAGAGGTATGCATGAGTCATTTTATGGTATTGTGTTTATGTGTGACACTGCATCCTAGCATGTCAAACTGTTTCTGGTAAGTGAACATGCACAGATAGTTCCTCCTGCTCATGAAGTTTGCAGCTGAAATTCCAGGAGACTGTTTCCAAATTACGTTTACTGACAGAAAGTTAAAGAGTAAAATAATGGGACAGAGTTTCGAATGACAGCCAGCCGATGGTTCTTTAGTCACTGATACAAATAGGAAGTTCCTCTGGGTATCCGGTTCTATAGCGAGGTGTCAGCTTCCTTGAAAGTTCCTAGCAGTGCATGAGGTTCAAATGCTCACTGACTCAAAGTGATGTCATTCATTCACCACAGTCTTACCAAAGGGTTACTTAGGTATAAGCTATAATTTGATGTCCAATTTAACCCACGAAAGCACACTGCTGTCTTTTCGTTGTGTTAATGACTTTCTTTTTCTGATTTTCCTTTCCCCCACCCCCGACAAAACCCACTGCACAGTGCAGCACATAAAGTTTTATGACTACTGCATTTTAATTTTGTGTTCATCTTCCACAAAGCAACCAGAGTCATTGAGCAGTCTTCAAAACACAGTACAATAAAAGTAACATCTTTTTAAAGTTTATATTGTTTACCCAATTGTACATATTTTTTTTAACAAATGTCCTTCTGCACAGGTCAGGACACATTGAGCTGTACAGCAACTTCATAAAGAAAGAAATTTAACTTTATTTAACTGAACGAAATAAAAAGACTCTGAACTGAATATTAATAATACAAATATGTTAACAGAAAAAAAACTTTTCAGACGGTTCTTGTAGGACTGCAATAGTGTCATCACCCTTTTTATAACCTTGAGAAGATTAGTTTGGCATATTGTCCACAAGGTGGCGTTATTTCTCGGGATTCTTTTTACATGCACTATTATCAGTCTAGAAGTAATGTGTGTGACAAACATAGCGCTGATCAGAATCAGCTGATTTAAAATTCGTTAATATATTTTAAGTAAACTTTAAGTAAACAGTCTATAAATCAGCTGAAATAGTTAAAAAAAAAGATATTTTTTTGATCATTCATTTTGCATTTTTTAGTTTTGATGCGAATATTTTCTCATAAACTGCAGCGATCATTAACTTTTGTGTGTGTGTGTGTGTGTGTGTGTGTGTGTGTGTGTGTGTGTGTGTGTGTGTGTGTGTGTGTGTGTGTGTTTGCATTGTTTCCAATACAGAAGCAATAACTGTGAGTTCAGATTCTACATGTAAGTAAAATAAAACAGTCAACAATAATTCGCCAATTTCACTTCCCTTTTCTTTATGCACTGCAAGTCTTTCGTGTTATTTTGTTGTTATCGCATAAGTGCCAGTAAAAACAGAGAAACTGAGCTGAGTCATTTCTGGATAAGCGTCACAGACTGGTACACAGTTCAACAGTGTCAGCAGCTTTCTTTAAATCAACATAAGTATATTTTTACTCTGACTTTGATGCTCAGTTATTTAAAGCGGTGCTTTTCCGTCATGTTCTGCAGAGCTAGTGCATGCTGTGCAAAGATCAGGCTTTCAGTCACTCAAGTAAATCATTCAGGAAGCTAAGATGTCTTTACAGAAACATGAGTGGCAGCAAATAGAACAGAGATGGATATGTGTAATGACCATATTTGTCTTGGCTCAGTCGTGAAGGTTTTCCTCAAGCAGGAAGTTGTTTTTTTATTCCCTCAGGATGTTAATTCATCAGTCTGGAAAAACCTGACCCGGCACAGCCATGAACAATGTTCCTCTAATTTTTCATGTGTCTGAGCAAACACACAAACTCCCTGAGCGTCACTTGGACCACTGTGAGTAACAGCAGACGTGTGCGCTGTGGTCACGCCAGCATCGAATCCATCCAAGTTAAATGGTTTATTAAAATAATCAAATTACAGCAGTTACATTTATGTTAGACGACTTTTACTTAAGTGCTTTAGCCCACTTACAATTAAAATTTAAAAAATCTTGTTCATGACCTGTGTAGTATGTTAACACTATTGGAAGTAAAAATTACTTGAACTCCAATTTTGAAAACACAACTTTTTTTTTTTTTCATAAAGCTCTGACTTGTATTCTGAGTCTGTGGTCTGGGAGAGAGTCCTGTAACCCTCTGTCTGCAAAATACAGGATATAATGACCAATGTTGGGCAATTAATTATAGAGTTACTTCTTCAAAAAAAGTTACTGAGTTTTGCAAACAACAAAGTTTTTTGCAGCTGTTTACCTAAAAATGCAGCCAAGGCGTTTTTTAAATAAACATTTCAAACTATTTACAGAACAATCAGCTGTTCTGCATCAAATCTGATGCCACACAAATTATTTGTGCCACTCCAAAAAATAATTTCTGTCCACTATGTACGGAGCCCCGCAGGGGACATGGGAGAAAAAAAAAATTAAGACGGACTTTTGCGAGATCTCGCAAAACTTTTAGCCACATTCTTCGGACGCCGGCTCGAAGCCGACCGGGAGGTCGAGGCACGATGTGCCGGGAAAGCGGTGTTCCTCCCGGCTGTAGTAGGTCTCGACCTCCCGTTAGCTTCAAGCTAACGGGAAGAATGCGGCTAAAACTTTTGCGAGATCCCGAGTTTGTTTTGCGAGATCCCGAGATAGTTTTGCGAGATCTCGCAAAAGTCCGTCTTAATTTTTTTTTCTCCCATGTCCCCTGCAGGGCTCCGTAACTATGAGATGAAGGAGAACAACAGCCTGATACCTGCAGGCCTGACAGCAGCAGATGTATCACTGCTGTAACACCTGTAACATTCAGCAGTCGCCTCATTGTTCTGACACACACAACAAAATTATTGACTACACTACACACTAACTACACAAGATTTGCGCTAAATGTCGCAAATCTCTCCTAAAACTTCCCCCTTCCTAAACAACTAAATTTCATGTTGCCATATAATTTTTTGATTGGTCCACATGATGCATTTTTCCACCAATAGGAAAGGCTGCGAGGGTTGGGAGGGGGGCTTTTTTTGTTCACAGGCGCAGAGTGTTTTCCTTATAAAACGCTGTTTTTACCATTTCTTCCTGCAGTAAATGTAAAAAACAATAGGAAAAAAAAACCCCAAACATTGCATATATGTATATATTTTTTTATCATAACTCTGGTTTTACGTGGCCTATCAACACAATTTAAAAACTGGTATAAAGTCCACACTTTTTCCGTCAATTGTTCTGTCTGTCCTGCTCACATCTCCAATGGTTGTACACGTTGTCATTAACGTGGCTTCACTCCACATCAGCCACGGCGCTTTGCTAGCTAAAACACTGGTGTCGGCACATAAGGACACTGTCATAGCCTGTCAACCACGTTGATTAGCTGCGTATATATGAATATGAATCGCATCATTTGCTGGATTATGGGATAAGGTGGCATCGTTCTAATCCCATTTTAGGAGCAGCCAGTCACTCACTGACTAACACTGCAAAGCAGAATTGTTGAAGTTTTAATTTTAATTTCAATTAAGGTTAGATTATTTGTGTGTGTGTGTGTGTGTGTGTGTGTGTGCAACGCAGATTTTCTGTGCGCAGAGACCGTGCCAGCAGTGCGCAATTGCACACGCGCGCAGCTTAGAGGGAACATTGGCCATGACCCCTTGAGTGCAGGGTCCTGTGCAGACGCAGACATGAGATACTTGTAACGGAGTAGCATCATTTAAAAAAGGAAAGGTCGCTTTTGATTTTTGAGACATTTGAAAATTGAAAACAGTTTATAAAGAATGTGATAATATTGAGATTTCCTTGATGTCCTCAGGATGTACTTGAAATCACTTGCCTGTGTGAATGCATGCATGGGTGTTACAGTGGTGGGTGTGGTTTCAGGAAGCCCCGTGTTACCTGTTCTCCATCTTCAGTCAGTGCTGCCCTTAAACCTAGCTCCCAACCACCACTCCTTGTTGTTGTTTTTCTATGCATGCAGAGACTTGTTGGAAAGCCTGCTAAATAGTTACCTTTATACACGCTTGACCCACCCTCACTCTGCTTGCTTTTGCTTTACTATTTACTCAGTCTGGAGCTTCCAGTACTGGAGCTCAGCCCTGGTAAAAGAGTTGTTCTCATGACTGTTTAGTACTCTACCCAAGTGCCACTCAGCCTGTGCACCTGCTTCGAGAAACACCTGAAAACACTGAAAACACTTTTCCCTGCAACAGTCATCTTGAGGTTTCATTTTGTTAAATGTGTTCCACTTTTCAACTTTCACCCACATTTGAGTCTTCAGGGTAACTTTGACACATCTGACCTTTTCAGACTCGGTCAGTGTGACGCTGAGGATCAGTTTATTGTTCAGGATCAGAAGAAGTGCTAGCCTGCTTTTTCAGTTATATGCATCTTGCATTAATATGTCAGAGGGGGTTAAAAATATTGTAAATTAGGGAAGTAGTCATAATTTGTCTTTTTTTTTTATAATGGGGTAAGCTGTGTTTCTCCAAAGGAGGACCCAGCTAAAGTCAATCATGTGTGTTTGTGTTGCAGGATCGTTTTAGCTGACGGGCAGGCAGACTTTGAAATAAAATGCTATTTTCCCCTCATATTGTTAGTAACAGGGGATGCAGCTGTTTGTGTGCATGTGTGATTTTTTTTTAATCGCCTTGTCTAGTCAAATATAGTTCCCTCTTCAGAAAAGGGCACATGCTAAAATTGAACTTCTCTCTCTCTTTTTTTTGTTTTTACGTAGATCCTGTCACACGTTCTCACTGACAGTGCACAGATGTTCATGATGGCATTTCCTGTATATTACCCTGAGCTGGACTGATGCACCTAAATATAGGCTTGCTCTTGGTCAGACCCTCAGGCTGGGATTAGTTGTTTCCTGATGCACACTTTTCTTTACTGTTAAGTGAAACACATTTTTTAAAAATTGACTTTTTAGATATTTTACATGCATATGCAACTTGTGATAGATCAGTCATTTATAGCTGCACTTTTAAATGTGGCTTACTTAGAATTTTGATGAAAAGTGGAAGTAGATCAGACTTGTCTGCACAATAACAGTAATTTCTTTTCTTACACCTGAAGTGAGGAGGATGTTAGAAATCCTTTGTTTTTCCCCTTGTCTGGCTTTCCCCTGCTGCTTTGGTTTAATATTCCCTTTCTAACCAACATAGAGGAACTGTGAGGTCAGGAAGCTGAAAGCCCTTCCTTCTGTGCGGTGAGAGTTGCAAAAACAGAAGACATTAACAATCATTAAAAGTGATTGTCTCAGCGTAATTAACGGAAACGTGTCAGCTATCCTGATTGGAGGAACAAACTCAGCATCTTACTGCACGTGACAACCTCTACGTTCTCTCATGTTCATGCAAATTACCCGTAACTTTAAAATTACTCAGTTGTCAAAAGGTCATTTATCAAACCTGTGAGGCTGGAAAGGTCATTTAGTAAGAAGCTGGGCTTCTGCTTTCTACACAGATGAAAGTGAAAGTTAAAGGAAGCTTAAAGATGTCTACATAACCAAGAGAAACTGCTGCAACATGAAATGCGTCAGTAGATTTATCTCTACTGAAGGCTCATTGCAGTCATTATTTAACATAAACACTGGACGTCTTTACTGCTTCAAAGTGGGCGAAATCAAATAAAGCTGTTGCTTTGCAGCTGAGAGCCAGTGTGTGACTATCTGTAGCTGGTGTGACGAGATAAGTCAGAAAACCAGAGAAGTATCCTCTGCAAGTAAGATTCCTAAGTAATACTGCTTCTAATGATAATCACACAGTTCCTGCCTGTGCTCCCACTGCCGTATTGCAGAAGTTTGGTATCATAGGTTCTTCCCTGTTTTCCTCCTACAGTAAGTCCCTGATTTCAAAATCTCTGCACTCTATTCTGTGTCACAAATCAGAAGTATGAGTGCAATCTCATCTGTATAATTCTAATGACTCATAAAGCAGTCATGGAATAGTTTCCTGGAATCTTCAGAATGAAACTGATAATTTATCTCAAGCTCACTCTGCAGTACCAAGACATTTTTTAAATATGTTTGTTATCTGTATGAGGATCTTTTGTGGTTTCAATCCCTGCCGTACCTGGTATTCACCTATACTGGAGGAACCCCTGCCCTGTGAGTAGCAGCCAGGTTCTTTCCTGTCATGTGACAATGTTTAAGAAACTTCCCTCTATCCTCGGTTGTTTTGCAAACAAGATATCAGAAGGAGACGTTGATAGTTTGTTTTATGGGTAATGTGCCGGAGGCTCATTAGGAAGATGGAAACAATCTGAAGTGCGTTCCTGCCGATGTATCACTGAAAACTTCTGCAAAGATCAATGTACAAAAAAAAATATAAGAGTCATTGTTTCAATTTGCAGTAAGAAGGAACTCTGTTTAACATTTCCTTAAGATAAAACCACATCACAATAGTTTCAGGATTACACAAGTGCATTGTACTCAGGGTGTGACTTACTGCACTGTGGTAAATTGGGTAATACCAGGTAACACCGAACGTCATAAAAGACCTCATAAAAGTGTTGAAGTGTCACGTGATTTATAAAGAAATACAACCTTTGCAACACAAACATGTTTGGCATAATGCTGAGGCTGAAGTGGAGCTCATTAAGACTTAACACAAGGCTGGCATGAAGCATCCTTTGACAGAGTGATTCTGGTTCTGACATTTAAAGCTCTTCAAGAACAAGCACCAGCCTACATCATTGAACTTTTACAGCCCTATGCTCCTAGTAGGTCCCTGAGGTCTTGTGATCAGGGCCTACTTGTTATTCAGTATACAAGACTGAAAACCAGGGGTGATCGAGCTTTTGCCACTGTGGCCGCCAGACTGTGGAATTCTCTTCCTCAGAACTTAAGATCTGCAGACTCAGTGATGACTTTTAAAAAACAGCTAAAAACACATCTTTTTAAAATTGCATTTTTTAAACTTTTGACTGTTTTTGTTTTATGCCTTGTAAAGCACTTTGTGATCTTTTATCTAGAAATGTGCTATATAAATAAAATTTTACTTACTTACTTACTTAGAGTGCAAAAACTGTTTTTGTTGATTATTTTCTGTTTAGCAAAAAGCCAGAAATAAAATATGCTCCTAAAATCCTGTTTTATGCTTTTTCTTTTGTTCCACGGTACCTTACTTACCTACTGCCCCCTCATCTGGACAAACTTCCCCAGCACAGGTTTGGACGTCAATTGAAAGCATATTTGTCAAAAACCACACGAATACTTACCATCAGCCTTCAGTAACACATAACAACAAAACTACAAATGGTTTGGGGACTTCTGCTTTTGGGGTTTTCTTTTTTTCTTTTGACCATTTGAGATTACTGGAGATGTTGTAAACAGAGAAGAAAAAAGTGGTAAGCCGACAAATACATGACTACCTTACAGTAGTCATGTAAGTGTGAGTCACTGCCTTTTTAAGTGAAGTTAAAATATCTGAGGCTTGATTCAGCAAGAATTCGGCGCTAAACAGCCATCCCACTAGAAACTCTTTTTTTTTTAACAATTATGTCTTTGCCAGTATGTTACTGACATCATTTCTGAGTGTGTCAGAGGAACTGGAATCCAAATGTGTGATGACGGCTTTATCTGTGGTACTCAAAACCTCAAGTACTGTTTTGCTTTCTTACACACACGACTTCATGTTGAGTTTGCTCTTTGGTTTCATATCTTAGTGAGGATATCTAACTGACACAATGCTTTCCCTAGCTGCTTACCCTAACCCTAAACATCAAAAATGAATGTCTAATCCTAACCCTTAGCCTAAACCTAACCACAACCGAATTGCCAACCTGTCAGTAAAACCACATTTTGAGTCTCGAAAATGCCTTCAAACTCACGGGGACAGGTGTTTTGTCCCCATAAGGGCTGGTGGTCCTCACAGGTACAGTAACATTCAAATCTTTGGTCCACACAAACATATATGAATAGGGATGGGTATCGTTTAGGTTTTATCCGATATCGGTGCCAAACCGGTACTTTTGAAACGGTGCTGGTGCTCAAACGGTGCTCAAACCGGTGCTCAAACCGGAATCGGATCGGAATCGGAATCGTGTTTATTGGCCAAGTATATGTGCAGACACATACAGGGAATTTGGTTCCGGTAGATGGTGGCTCTCAAGCACAGCAATGTAAATCTCCCACACACACACACACACAAGTGTCTATATATACACATTACACATACATACACAAAGCTATGTAAACCAACTATAAATAACGAATCTAAACTTATATACATAAAATACAGAAATGAATGAGGTGGAATGAATACTACAAAATGTACATAAGGTGCAGTTGCAGTCTGGCAGTGGGAGCAGTGTGACAGGTCAACTGTTAAGAAGGGAGATGGCGAGGGGAAAGAAACTGTTCCTGTGTCGGGTGGTCCTGGTCTGCAGGCTTCTGTACCGTCTGCCAGAGGGCAGCAGATCAAAAAGTCTGTGTGCAGGGTGTGAGGGGTCTGCGATGATTTTCCCTGCCCGTTTCCTGGTTCTTGAGAGGTACAGATCCTGGATGGAGGGCAGGGGGGTGCCGATGATCCTTTCTGCTGCCCGTACAGTCCGCTGCAGTCTGCTCCTGTCCTGTTTAGTGGCTGCTCCATACCAGACTGTGATGGAGGAGCACAGGACAGACTCAATGACCGCAGTGTAGAACTGGATCAGCAGCTCCTGTGGAAGACTGTACTTCCCCAGTTGTCTCAGGAAGTACATCCTCTGCTGGGTCTTTTTGAGGATGGAGTTGATGTTGGTCTCCCACTTCAGGTCCTGGGAGATGGTTGTACCCAGGAACTTGAAGGTCTTCACAGCTGACACAGGGCTGTCTGATATGGTGAGGGGGAGCAGAGTTGAGGGATGTCTCCTGAAGTCCACTGTCATCTCTACAGTCTTAAGAGTGTTCAGCTCCAGATTGTGCTGACTGCACCAGAGTACCAGCCGCTCAACTTCCTGCCGGTATGCAGACTCATCACCATCTTGAATGAGGCCAATGACAGTGGTGTCATCTGCAAACTTTAGGAGTTTGACAGCCGAGTTATTGGAGGTGCAGTCGTTAGTGTAGAGGGAGAACAGTAGTGGTGAGAGGACACATCCTTGAGGGGCACCAATACTGAGGGACCGGGTTTCAGAGGTGATCTCCCCCAGCCTCACTTGTTGCTTTCTGTCTGTCAGGAAGCTGGTGATCCACTGACAGGTAGCTGGTGACACGCTGAGCTGGGAGAGTTTGGAGGAAAGAAGTTCAGGCACAATGGTGTTAAAAGCTGAACTAAAGTCCACAAACAGGACCCTGGCATAAGTTCCAGGGCGGTCAAGGTGTTGCAGGATGTAATGCAGCCCCATGTTCACTGCATCATCCACCGACCTGTTTGCCCGGTAGGCAAACTGCAGAGGGTCCAGCTGGTGGCCTGTAATGTCTTTCAGATGGGCTAACACCAGTCGTTCGAAGGATTTCATGACCACAGACGTCAAGGCGACAGGTCTGTAGTCATCCAGTCCTGTGATGGTGGGTTTCTTGGGAACAGGGATGATGGTGGAGCGTTTGAAGCAGGAGGGAACTTCACACAGCTCCAGGGATCTGTTGAAGATGCGAGTAAAGATGGGAGCCAGCTGTGGAGAACAGAACAGCTGTGGAGCCAGAATGGAGAACACAAAATTGGTCCAAAAACCTCTCATGTTCAGCTGTTTTTTTGTAAAAAGATAACAATGTTAGCCTTTTCTGCAGCTATGGGGCATACCGTATTTTCACGACCATAAGGCGCACTGTGCTAAAAGGCGCAGTCTCAGTTATGTGTGCCCTTACTGTATTTAACACACACATAAGGCGCACTGGACCATAGGGCGCATACAAGTACCGTATGCGTATTTAAAAATAAAGCGGGAGCAAACCTGAATTCGGTACCTTACTCACATTTCTATTGCCGGTAATCGTCATCATCAACAACACACAAGCATACAAGTGTGCGTATTTAAAAATAAAGCAGGAGCAAAACAAAGTTTGGTACTCACATTTTTATCATCAATCAAACCCATCGAAGTCCTCATCCTCTGTGTCTGAATTGAACAGCTGCGCTAAATCTCCATCAAACATGCCAGGTTCACTGTCTTCACCGTCAGAGTCACTTTCCGTGCCGTGCGGCTCCTCGGAAACGATGCCGGCTTTTGCGAAAGCTCGAACAACAGTGCCAGCAGACATGTTAGCCCAAGCATCTACAATCCATTGGCAAATTGTGGCGTAACTCGCCCGGCGCTGCCTTCCACTCTTAGTGAAACTGTGGTCTCCACCGGTCATCCATCGCTCCCAGGCCGCTCGCAGCCTTACTTTGAACGGGCGGTTCACACCGATGTCCAGCGGTTGGAGTTCCTTTGTCAGGCCTCCCGGAATGACAGCAAGCTCACAGTTCATTTGCTTCACAAGTTTTTTCACATCGGCTGTGAGATGGGCACGCATAGAGTCACAGATCAACAGCGATGGTGATGCGTGGAAAAAAAACCACCTGGTCTCCTTACATACACCTCCCTCAGCCAGTCTTTCATCATTTCCTCATCCATCCAGCCCTTTTCATTTGCCTTAATGATGATTTCTGCTGGAAACTTCTCTTTAGGCAAAGTCTTTCGCTTAAAAATCACCATAGGCGGCAGTTTCTGTCCATTAGCATGGCAGCCAAGCACAACAGTAAAAGAAGACTTTTCATACCCCGTTGTGCGTATCGCTACCGTGCTGGTCCCCTTCTTCTCCACAGTGTGACTCACCGGGATGTCAAAAGTGAGCGGGACCTCGTCCATGTTTGTGATGTGGCTGGGCTGGATGTTTTTGTCGCCGATGTGTTTGCTGCAGTAGGAGCGGAAGATGGCCAGCTTTTCCTTATAATCCGCTGGAAGTTGCTGCGCTACCGTAGTCCTGGTCTGGATGGAAAAATGGCACCGTTTCATAAAACGAAAGCACCAAGACGGACCTCCTTGGAAATGTTCAATGTTCATCTCTTCAGCTAGTGAAACTGCTTTTAGCCGAATGGTGACCGTCGAAACGCTTCTCCCGCTCGCTCTTTGCTCGATGATCCACCGCTCGAGTCTTTCCTCCAACTCGAGCCACCTCGCCTTATGTCCGCGGAAACTCAGCTGCGTTTTCTTGACCTGCCGGAGCTTGTTTTCCAGCTTCCTCCATTTGCGAACCATCGATTCGTTAATCTTAAATTCTCTCGCCGCTGCTCGATTTCCATGTTCCTCTGCGTAGCTGATGGCCTTCAGTTTAAACTGTGCTTCGTAAGCGTGTCTCTTTGCCATTTTCAGGGTTGTTAAAACAACGATGTCCTGCATAATGCACATACCTGTTCTTTTATACAGGTATGTGCGATTGTCCCGGTATATACGATCAACGCCCACACTTCACCCTTTAACGTTCTCATGGTGTTCTCTACTACGTCCTCCTTACAACACATAGGGCGCACCGCGCTATAGGGCGCGCCGCACTTTTTGAAGAAAATCTAAGACTTTTAAGTGCGCCTTATGGTCGTGAAAATACGGTATATGGTATCACTCTTGGCTGGAAGCTTAATCAATGGAAAAAACACAAATTTTATCCAAAAACCTCTCATGTTTACCTGTTTTCCACTTTTTCTTTGGTCATTTTAGCCTTTTTGGCCAGGGTGAAGGGAGTATCTGCCATCAAACAAGAGGACAGCCGCATGTAGCTATGATGGTGTTTGCTAGTTCACCTTACTGCATTACCGTATTTACCGCACTATAAGGCGCACGTAAAATCCTTAAATCTTCACAAAAATCGACAGTGCGCCTTATAATCTGGTGCGCCTTATGTATGAATTTTGGTTTGTGCTTACTGACCTCGAACCAGTTTTATGTGGCACACTATGCTCAAAAATCTGTCAAAAAAAGATTTTTAGTGCCACTTTTTGGAGCATTACGGTTACCGTTGCCAGGAGCCTCGCGGAGTAATACGTACTGTGCTTCAACACAACATCCCCGTGAACCGTACTGTCGAGAAAACAGGGACCAGTACGGTATCTATACGCACCACAGGGAACGAGAAGTCATCCTTCACTGTAGTTCTGGGCTGCCAAGCTAATGGCCAGAAACTACCACCCATGGTCATTTTCAAGAGGAAGACTTTGCCAAAAGAAAAGTTTCCGGCCGGCGTCATCGTCAAGGCTAACTCAAAGGGCTGGATGGACGAAGAGAAAATGAGCGAGTGGCTGAGGGAAGTTTATGTCAAGAGACCGGATGGCTTTTTCCACAAATCTCCGTCTCTTTTGATCTACGACTCCATGCGCGCCCATCTCACCGAGGCTGTCAAAACCCAAGTGAAGCAAACTAATTTGGAGCTTGCCGTCATTCCGGGTGGATTAACCAAAGAACTCCAACCACTAGATATTGGTATCAACAGGTCGTTCAAAGTTAAATTACAAGCTGCGTGGGAGCATTGGATGACAGAAGGCGAACACACATTCACCAAGACAGGGAGGCAACGCCGAGCGAGTTACGCCACTATCTGCCAATGGATCGTGGCTGCTTGGGCTAAGGTATCAGTCTCAAGTGTCGTCCGAGCTTTCACGAAGGCTGGAATAATCACTGAACAGCTAAGTAACAGCAACGAGACTGATTCGGATAATGATGAGAGGGATCCGGGCATGCTTGATGCCGAAATTGCCCAGCTGTTTAACTCAGACACTGAAGGTGAAGAGTTTGATGGATTTGTGGAAGATGAATGAACTGGAAATGTAAGTGTATTGTTCAATATTCGATGTTTAACAGCTTAACAATGTTGATAGTTACTGTGAATGAGTTGGTTAAATTTTAACTCATCCGATTGTTTTATTCTGCTGAATGCACTTTAAACGCCTTTTAATCCGGTGTGAGAGGGATCCGGGCATGCTTGATGCCGAAATTGCCCAGCTGTTTACCGTAACTCGGACACGGAAGGTGAAGAGTTTGAGGGAATTGTGGAAGTTGAATGTACCGTACTGGAAAAAGTGTGTATTTTTCAATATTTAATGTGTTACAGCTTAACAGTGTTAAGAGTTACTGTGAATGAGCTTAATAAAGGTTGAGTTATTTTTTGTTTGTCTTAATGCGTCTTATAATATGATGCGCCTTATGTATGAAAACAGAGCCAGTCTTCAACAGTGCGCCTTATAATCTGGTGAGCCTTATAGTGCGGTAAATACGGTAATGTAATAACGTGGTTAGCCTACTCAACGTAAATTACACACGAACAACATTAAGCTACTCACGCAGAGAAGAACGGCTGCTGCTGCCATCATCCTCATCATTTCTGCTACACTGGCAGGGCTAGGGGCCAGGACTCTCCTCTTCGGGTTCTTGGGGGATGTTGCTAACTCCGGGTCCGATAACAGGCACCACACCCGCAGTAGATGTGCTCGGTGTGAGGTCTCGCAGCAAGCTATCAAATACGGTGCATTTCTCGGCTTTAAAAAAACCCGCTATGCGTCGCCAGGTGTTTCATCGGATTCGAGGTGTTACCTCCTTTGACAGTATCACAGTATCAGCTTAAAGCACTTGTTGCAGGCTGCTGAGTTTGCATCTTTTGCTGTGAAGTACAGCCAGACTTTGACAGCTTCGCCTTGGGCATTTTTAATCTGTAGCTCTGCTCTAAAAGAACGTACGTACCTGGACCCGCCTACTATCCTCGGAAACGTAAAATGATTGGCTAGAATCTAAAGTGTATCACATCTCAGGAAAAAAAAGCACCGAAATAAAGCACCGAAATGTGCGCTGCTTTTCGGTCTGGTTACTACCGTTTATGTCAGAACCGGTGCCATCATGGCACCGGATGCCGGTACCCATCCCTATATATGAACATTGTACACACACACACACACACAAATATACATACATATAGGACATTGTTCTTTTTTTTGTATCTGTTGATCTGTTGAGCTGGACCAGTGTCTGTTATAAAACTATTGACAGCCTTTGACAATCAAGCAGTTCTGGCAAAGTTCTGGCAAAGATTGTTCAAATAATTAAATAATAGAATACATATTAAATGAGGTAAAATATTAACTCAGTTGAGGATTTCACTCGGATAGTCCAGGCTTATTGTGGCTTTAAAAGGACGAGGGAGGGAGTCTTCAGCTATCAGGCTGGGCTGGGTTACACTTTTACAAGACACCTGAGGTGAACCTTTGTAGAACCTGTGATGTGTCAAAGGACAGCTAACAGAGAGATAATGTGGACAAAACAAAATCAATTCATATTACTGAAGTTATTAGCCAAGTTTATTTTGTGGAGTCCAGTACATACACAGTGAATCACTGATATCCTGCCACTTTAAGAGTAAAAGAAAAATAATTTAATGGTTCCAGTATGATTTGTGTAACACTGATAGAACTCTTTTTAATGGGATGTTTTGGAAACATCAGATAAGCCCAACCATCCCGAAGAGGGTATGACTGAGGGGACAGAGAATAGTCTTAACAGGGTTAACAGCGCTCCATACTGTACATAAATGCCACTTGTTTTTTCAAAATATCCAACTGCTGACCTCTGTATATTTTATTTTATATATATATATATATATATATATATATATATACACACAAACACACACACACACATATGTATATATACATATTTAGTATGCATATTATATTTATTCTTATAATTTTCAAATTCCCATCCTTATATTTTGCTTGTTCTTATGTTGTTGCATTTTGCACACCTCTGTTACTTGTGAAGCTCGCACACAAGAATTTCACTGGCATGTGCTGTACCAGTGTACCTGAACATGTGATGTGACAATAGAAGTGATTTGATTTGATTTAAATTACATTATTTATGTCGAGTGTAAAAATATAACATGCAGGCAATTGACATTTAGAATATATCTGCGTAATTTAGCCTGTCAAGACACATAGCCTATTTGCATCCGAGATCTGAATTGTAGACTGTTATGGATGATGATGATGATGATGATGATGAAATTTGTACATGAAATCCTTGGATCCTTGTTTTGTCCTGCTTGTTCTTGCTGTAGATGACTGTCCCTCTCTATGTCACGGACACTAGGTTTTGTTTTAAGGTTTGTGTTTCTTTTTGTGATTCTTCTGTTATTGTGCTTTGAGTTGCTATTTTTTTTCTTGCAGATATTCACGGTTGGTTTCTTTGCGTATATCCTCAGGCTATCCCTAGTTTTAGTTTTGCTGTCTATTTTAGTTCTCGGTTATAGTTTGCTTATATTCCCTGATTCTGTTTGTTCTGGTTCCCCCATGTTTCCTGTATCTTGCTATCTTTGTAAAATGTTATTTGTTTCCTGTTTTACTTTGGTAGCATTTGTCTCACATGTTTAGTAATCAGTTGTATTTCCCCTAGTCTTTTTTCCATGATTGTTGATACCTGTGTGTTCTCCATAGTTGTATTCATTTCCCCTAAGTGGCTCTTGCTTAAAAGACGCCCTCTAATCTGTTTTATTGGTGGATTAGTCATCTGTCATGGTGTGTTGCCAGTAAGTTTTTTGATCACATGACTCTTCTGGATTCCACGGCTTTAGCTTCCTGTTGGACTATGTTATCTTCAAAACCTTCACTTAAGTTTTCCTTTAAATCTGTCTGTTGAAGACAGCATTTGGGGGTCCTCCTCCTCATTTCATGACACCCTGAATCTGGTTGTTCTTCCTGTTAAATAGGAGCCCTTCCTTCCTACTCTCGCCAGATACTTGCTCATCGAGGATCATCAGATTATTGAATTGAATTAAATTAAATTTTATTTATATAGCGCCAAATCACAACAGTCACCTCAAGGCGCTTAAGGAGTTCTCTTTCTAATATTTCTGTATATCTTCTCTCTAATCTTGAGAGCTTAAAAAATGCAACTGGATGTCTTTAGGTTTTAGAAGATGTGTTATCTCTTTTTCAAGAAGCTTCTTCAGTTCTACAACAGCTGGTGGAGAGTCACAGTTTATTAAACCCCCGGTGTGGGCTGTCTTGAGGGTCATCAACCCACTAGTCATCATATGACTCTTCAGATGAGCCAAGATGTAAAAAAGGTGTGGGTCATTCCTGTCATTGGGGCAGATAGTCTTATGTTGGAGAAAGCCTTAAAAAAATGGGGTTTTCAGTATCAGGATACACGTTTTTGCTTTTCTGTGATTTCTTTTGCCAACATGATGACTGCTACCTGCTTAGTCCTGCAGAAACAAGTACAAAATTATCAGAGGCCCAAGATAAGGAAGAGTGGATGAAAAATAATGTGCCAAAAAGATCTCCAAAAATTTCCAAGGCAAGATTTATCAAAGGTCAAACGTTGTTCTCTAGAGTCCTTTATGCTGATCATAGACATAGTCCCTTTATTGCACAATGATTTACAGTTTGCCCATAGTCTAGAACAGGGGTGGGCAACTCCAGCCCTCAAGTGCCGGAGTCCTGCAGGTTTTAGATCTCACCCTGGGTCAACACACCTGAATCAAATGATTAGTTCATTACCAGGCCTCTGGAGAACTTCAAGACATGTTGAGGAGGTCGTTTAGCAATTTAGATCAGCTGTGTTGGATCAAGGACACAACTAAAACCTGCAGGACACTGGCACTCGAGGCCTGGAGTTGCCCACCCCCGGTCTACAAGGTCTTCCAAAAGGATTTCCAGCTTAGTTTAATAATGACTTTTGGAAACCCCTCTTTGACGTGAGAACAAAGACGAGCAAACTGGTCATGGAGCCTATCACAGCTGTCTTAGGGCAACAGGTAACCAGTCTGTTGTATGGCTAACACATAGAGACAGACAACCATTTATACCTATGGGCAATTTAGAATCGACAATGAGCCTAACAGCACTAACTGCATGTCTTTGGGAGGAAGCCAGAGTACCCAGAGAGAAACATGGGAAGAACATGAAAACTCCACACAGAGAGAGCCTGGCTTGATTGTGGACTTGAACTCAACCGTGCTAATCAATGTGCCAAAATACTGCCTGAAAAAAATATGATTATATTGGCAAATTAATGGGAAGAAATGGAATATCAAACAGAATGAATGCAATGAAAATGTGTCAATTAATGTACATTTATTTGCATTAATCAAGTATTTCTTCAAAAAAGTTTTAGGCACACTGTGTATTTGACTTAATTTTTTTTTCATATCTTGCAAAAATATATCAAACCACCAATCAGTGCCTCATTTATGAGAAGCTTATGAGCTGAAATACAACCAGAAACCTATATCATGCGTTTGTCTTACCTCAAATGGTTTCATATGGGTCCGCACTCAGTCAGGGAATTCCCTGTTAAAGTTTCATTCTGAGCAGCATAAATAGCCGGTACAGGGACAAAACGAAAGTGTTGACTACACAGCAGTGAAGCAAAGATGATGTCCCTCCTCCTGATTGTTTTTTGTTTATTCAAAGGTAAGTCTCTCTAAACGCAGCTCCTTCATATTATTTGCTATTATTATATTAATCATAATAATATGATACAGAATTTTACAACCCTGCCTTTTTATGGTTTTATGATCCAGATCATCCAGATCCAGACTTTTAATATGCAGAGGGAAATGTATTATTATGTATTATACCTATTTAAAGAGTTGTACCAGGATTTTAAAGTAAAAATGCAAAAAAAAAAAAAATAGTGCGAGTTGTATTTTGGTGAAATTTACAGTTTATATAGGAGATTAACTGTCAGGTCTGTTCCTTTTTACTGTGCTGCATTACTGAGTAGCATAAAAGCTTCTGTTTTTTTCTCCCTATCGAATCTGCACTTACTTACATTCAGCTTCCAGTATTTCAGCCTCGGCTTCACCCAGTCTACACGGAGACACAACAGCTGAGTACGGCAGTGATGCGCACTACAGGTGCGCGCTGTCAAACTCCACAGGTGCGCTTGTTTGTTTTTTAAATTATTATTATTATGAATTCTATTATTTAGTTGTTGTCCTCGCCCAGATCCTAATCTCTGAGCTGCTGATGTTATCCAGAACATTAGTTAAATGTTAACACAGTCTATGCAGGGTGCTTACTGGATTACCTTTTGGCTTTTACCGGCAGGTGTGCTGCAGGTTACTTGGCAAAGGTTCGTCAAGGGGACAGTGGAGGACATGGCAACATACAGCGAGCGCTTTGGAATAGATGTAAAAACGCCCTACCGTGGAAAAGTGCTCGTTACGAAAGAGTCTTTCAGCCCTTCGGCGATCAAACTGACGAATCTCACATGGGAGGATGAGAGTTGTTTATCCTGCGCCTTTAACACCTTTCCTGGCGGCTCAAAAAGAAGCCAGATTTGCCTCAAAGTGCAAGGTAGATTGCTGCAAACCCATTCATATGAATGGACATTATAAGTAACCTCTGAAATTGAGAGAGCCGTTATGTTAAGAAAAAAAGAGAGCCAGCTTTTTTTTTTCTTTTTCTTTTTTGTTAAAGAGAGGAAAAAATCCTGACCTTTATTATTACTGTTACTTGTGACATTAAGCTGGCTGCAGTTCTCAAACTGATCAATATTTAATTTGTCCGTAAAGGGATATCAAAGGTGAACACAATGCACCACGCAAAGCAAGATGGAGAAGTTGTGTTTAGCTGCTCCGCCACAGGCAAACCAGCTCCCACCATAGAGTGGAACCTTTCAGATGGAGCCACAATCGCAGAAGAACCACAGACGGTGACAGTAAAAAACAGCGACCACACGTTCAACACCAGCAGCAACATAACTGTGAAAGTACCTCCCCGTTGGCGTGGACACGCGGCGTGTGTTCTGAACCGTGGAAAAATTGGAGAGAGGGAAGAGAGGATCGCTTTCTCCTCCTCTGCATCGGCGGACGGGGATGACCAGAGAAGTATGCACGAGTCATTTTATGTAACCGCATTTATGTATAACACTGGCGTAATGCTTGGAAACAAAATGTTCCTAATAAATGAACACGCGCTGGGAGTTCATTCTAATCATCTAATTCAAGCGTAGGTGGAGTTTACAGGGGAAAAGACTTCCATGAAACTATTACTAAATATCTAACTATCGGGAAGTGAAGAGTGAAATTATGAGACAGAGTTTTGAGTGACACCTTAGCTGCGGTTGTTTAGAAAATGATGCAGGTAGGAAGTCCCTGTGGTGATCTGGTCCCAGCTTCCTGGAACGTTCCCAGCAGAGTGCGCACTGACTGAAAGTGATGTCACTCCTCCACCACAGCCTGCCCAGAGTGTGATATTTGGATGCAAATCTTGCTTAAACAGGTTTTGTGTTCTATTTGGTGCTAATCAAACTAAAACATAGACTACTGTTTGTGATTAAGAGCTAACAGGAAAATTCAGGCTCACTAAACTGCGTCGTTTTTGTTTGTTTGTTTGTTCCTTTTTTCACTTATCAGGAACGCAGGAATTCCCTGAAATTCCAAGTCATGTTAAATCCATTTCCTGATGACTTGGGACAAACTGTGTGACAATGAAGCAGTCAAGGAGTGTCGCACTAGAAAGATAACAAACAAAAGTGACTAAGAGCAGACTGAGTGAATGTTATGCTGTGAGTCAGCTGATGCTTTCAGTACGGCGATGACGCCAGTTTCGCTTCTGGCGAGTTAAAAAAAAAAAACCCACGTCACGATACAGTGAGCGGTGCTGATGAGCTGTAGCTCTCTGGGGAGGTCATCTGACGGATGATGGACATTAGTTGTTTGGCTTTAACAGTAAATGTGTGACCATGTAAATCCCCCCCCCCCCCCTTCCCTCTTTCCTCTTTCAGAGAAGCGTCAGTCATTTTGTTTCTGGAACAAACTAACCAGGTGCTCTTTCTCTCCCGGGACAGGACCGTCTCCGTCAGCGATCGCACTGATCTGCATCACTATAATTGTTTGCTGTATAGCTGTTGCAGTGTATGTGATTAAAAGGTGAGTTTTTAGTGCTGTTTTATAGCATCTTAGGCAGTTACTTAACAGATGAGCCAGCTGATAAACGGTTTTCTTTTTATTTTCTCTTTCTTTCTAGGAGTTCTAGGAAGCACAACCAGAGAGAAGGATCATGTTCCATGCATGCATAACCAATGTTAGACTTTCTAGCTGCCTTTTGCGATGCAAGCATTACAAACCCCTTTCCTTTGTGAATTAAGGTCAAGCATTGGCAGGTAGCTTCAAACTTTCACATGCGTGGACCTGTCCATTGACATTTCTTATGAACTGCGCTACTCAGCACTTTAATGTCATGGAGCTTTGAGCAAAACATGTTTCATCCGACTCTGAATGTAAAAAAATTAAAATACACAAATATCATGGAGAAGAAGCGGTGCAAAGCCACAAGGATGTGATAGGAAGATAGCTTTCGTTTTTTCTGAATTGCATGCAGAACATTTAAGCAGTAAACCGGAGTGTGTGTGTGTGTGTGTGTGTGTGTGTGGAAGTAAGGAAATACCCCGTAGGCGGTATTACACTGGGGCTGTGCTGCCATCTAGTGGTCCTATCAGGGAATACAGTGAAGCACAGACGGATGCAGGGTCCACATGGCTCACGAGGCAACTCATGGAAACGTTCCTAGCAAATCTGAACAAATACCTCAACAAAATAATTTCTATGTTTAAATGTTATGTAGTAAATGTGTACTTTCAGTTTGGCACTTTTCTGGCAGTTTGCACTCCAGTGTTTGTACTATTATTAAATATTATTTTAAGTAATACAGTGCAGTCAGTATGCAAATGTGCTGGCACGTAGCTTAAATGCATTTAATTTACATTTAAGCTACATGCCAGCTTTAGCTGTGGTGAAATGAATGTGAGTTAGTCCCAGTCTTTATTATGTGTTATTAACCTGTGGTGTGGTTATCCTAAATGTTTGCACTGATGTATCTTTAATAATTTATTTTCAAATATTATTTATTGTTGAACTAATTAAATGTGTCTAAACCGTGTGTCTGATTTCATTTGTACAATATTTCTTTCATTTTTCTTTTCTTTTCTTTTTTTCTTTTTTTGCTTGAAAGGGCTCTGGTTGGGCTGAAAATATACTGTAATTTATGACATACAGCTTCTTTGGGATCCTTGTGATAAACCTACAATTTGCAAACCAAAACAAGGATTTTTCTTTTTCTTTACTTACCTGTCATAAAGACTTTCAGTCCAGGTTAAACATAATTTGTTGAAACACATACAGATCTAGAAAGGAAACATGTTTGTGTTAACACCATTAACACAAAAACTGATCATTATGATTAGAAGTAATTGTAGTAGCCGTAGTAATAATGGTAGTAGTGGCAGAATCCTCCCTTAGTTACGCTGCAATAGCTCTAGGCTGCTGGGGGCTTCCCATGATGCACTGAGTGTTTCTTCTTTTCCCCTATTTATGTGTTTATACACCTCTCTGCATTTAATCATTAGTAATTATTAATCCCTGGCTCTCTTGCACAGTGTGTCTTTTGTCTTGTCTCCCTCATCTCACTCCCAACCGGTCACAGCAGGTGGCTGTCCCTCCCTGAGCCTGGTTCTGCCAGCAGTTCCTGTTAAAAGGGAGTTTTTATTGCTCACTGTTGACAAGTACTTGGTCAAAGGGGTCATATGAATGTTGGGTTTTTTCTTTAAACTGAGTTGAGTAATAGTAGAAGTATTTAGTCAATCATATAGTACTTTGGGTGGACTATACCACTAAAATGGAAGGGGAAAACCAGACTGACACATATTTTAAACTGGGAATAAGACTGTGCTCGTTAAATATAGCCTTTGTTTATTGTATAATAATATTCACATATTATCTTTTTGTCTTAGGGTTTTTACTCAGTTGTTAGTTTATGTGTTTCCATGGTGACCTGATGAACAATTTACCTGAAACTGAGTTCAGTACAATTTGAATTTTTGGCGGCACAGTATGAAACTATGTTAATTCCGTTTTTATATTTTGGAGTCCTTGACAAATATGAGAAGTTGTATCTTAATAAAACAAATGTATATATGACGATATGGGAGTTAGGTATTTTAGTTATAGATGGGAAAGTTTAAATTTTTTAGTGATGATCATCATGGTGAGCTGGCATGTTAGAGAGTTTAATGGTGCAACCTTGTACAGTATAAACATATATTTTCTCACCTCGTGTGGTGTAATTTGTTTAAATAGGCCTCACTCAAGGAATAGCCTGCATTAGCAGGTTAATTTTTAATTGTTAATTTCTAATGCGATTTGACCATAGTAGTAAACTTGAATGTATTACTCCGATTGGTGGTGATATATCAATAATGCGCGAATGTAGCAACAGCAAGTTCATTGTGGGAATAAACGCATTCTACCAAGAGTAGCAAAAATTAGCAGATCAAAAACAAGCAAAGCTAAAGGTAGAAGAACAGAAGAGAAGGACAGAAATACTATAGTGAAGGTGCAACTTTTACACATGTGTTTCCTCTCCAGAAATGAGACATGTCAATGAGAGGAAGCAGTTTTGTTGAGCACCAGAAATATGTGGGGTACATATTGAGATGACAGGAGTGACTACAACAACGCTACCACCTGATATAAGTCTTGTGTCTGTCTCAAGGCAGGATCTAACTTCTGTATAAGCTCTTTCCCTCATGCGCACCATCACTGTGTTGTTTTACTATTTCACTGTTTAGAGATTCCCAAATGATCCTTCAAAGATCTGCAGGTTTTTGTCTCTATGGAAGCAAATTCTTGCAACAGTGTCAAGGTCCTTGCTAAAAAGTCCTCCTGCCAGGGCATGCATTACCTGCATGGGAGGAGCATGACTCCCCCAGGGGCCAATAGCCAATCAGAGTGCACACCCGTTCTCTCCTTGCTGTGTCTCCCTGCAGGCAAGTTATGGACCTGGATTGAATCAGACTAAGGCGGGTGTTGTGCCAAAACGTGATTGTCTTCCAAAAACTGATTTCCGGTATTTGCCAATTTTTAAGTGGACAAAAGGGAGCCGATTGATTATAATGTAAGTACAATAACACAGTTACAAAGATACTTGAGAAACAGGTAAATCTTTAATTTTGTATATAACCCCTTTGTAATACCTGTTCACCAAAGTCTATTTAGCAACATATGTAACGATATTACACATAAAAAACACACAGAAACATTGAAAATCAGTTTTTTGCACAACACGTGCAAGTGTGCCTTCATAGACCCAGTAAGTCACATTGGGAACGTATTTTATTTCTGTTGCTGTTATGTATCAATGTAAACAGCTGTTATTATTGCCTTGTGTGTTAGCAGCTGCTGTAGGTAAGTAAGTTGTCGCCTGGCTCCACAGGATGTTCCTTATTTATAAGTTGTTTCAGTTGTTGCCGAGAGTTAATGTTCACAAAGATTTTACCTGATGGAGTTACTAAGTTAGCATACGAGTTTGTTCTTGTTTATAAAGCCTGCGTAAACCTGGCGGCCTTTGAGTGAGTAATTGTGTCCACTAGAGGGTGGTGTTGACTCATAAATAAGGGAATTGGCTTAACCCTGGAGGACACTGTTGGTTTCCCTAGAAAACAAATGGGGTCGGCTCTGACCCCATGGGTTCTCCAGGGTTAAATTGATTATGATTCTGTGTTTATGCCATCCTGTAATGTTGTTATGATAAGCTCTTTTTCTGGTTCTGTTCATTTGTAATCCGGTATGGTGTTCTCTGTAATACTGAAGTGTGAGAAATGCTAAACATTATATTATTTCTTATTTGTATTAATTTCAGACACACATCCTTACTTGCCAACGAGAGTGTGTTTGATGTGGGCTCGTGGTAAATAAAGTTCTTCCACTCTGACGTCATTCCCCGTCTCTGACCGGACGTTATTACCAGCGAAGGGTACAGAATCACGTTTCAGAGATAGTGGTCCAGGGCGTCCGCTATAACAGTCTTCCTTGAGCTCTGTCACCACTGCCTGGTTAAAAAATTCAATGACTCAATCAATCTGTTGCTGCTTCATAGGTTTTCAGGTTAATATTTCCTTCTCGACTGTCTTTTTCTTTAAGGAATCAGGATTTCAGTCATCATACCCTGTCTGTGTTGTTGATCATCAGCTGCTCTCATCTCTGTCGAGCTTAGAAAGAAATCTCAGGATAAGTACTTCTCTTAAAATTGCTTATGTACCTTTTATTTATCAGCTAATTCAGATGATAAAAGTTTGCGATGATCACTCTTTATCATCCTTTGATTTACACCTATAAAGTGAAATCATTCCTTTTGAGTCTCTGATAAGTTGTGACATTTGAAATTTTTTAAACTTATTTCTGGAGCTTCTTTTATTTTTCTATTTCCTTTCTAATCTGGTGTGAATTGCAAATATCAGGCAAACTCTTGATTGTGCAATATCAACAGTGTACCGCTACATTATTTTATTTTATTTTATTTTATTTTATTTTATTTTATTTTATTTTATTTTAACAATTCAGGACACTTTCTGTCAATTGAAAATCAGCTCTAAAAGCAGACAGCTTTTAGATATTAGCTTGTTACTGTTGTTACTTGAAAATGTTTTTTCAGTTTTTACATCATGGGTGAGGGAACTTGACTGCTAAAAAAGCGGAAGTTCCTTTTACTTTAATTAATATTATGAAGAAGTTGAGTTCAGTAGTTGAATTATATTCAAGGCTTTATTCAACAATCCTGTGTAACACACGTGTGTTAGGCAGGTTGTATAGAAAAACGTGGTCAGATTCATGCTTCTGATTGGCAGGTGACACCTGGTTGCACTTTCTGTTAGCATTCAGCTTTGTGTTCTGTAACTACAGGGGTTCAACAAACAATTGCAACGCATCACACTGATGTCTTCGGAAGTTTATTTTTCTCTCTCTCTTATTTTCTTCAGGCATTGTGAAAACTGAAGAAAACACAAAGTTTACAACGCAAATATCTCTGACCGTATCAAAGTCTCTCATCTTAGTGTCCATAAACAGTCTTGAGCTAAAAAAAAAAAAAGCAATATAATGGATATCACTAAGGACCCCAAAGCGCTTTACATATCCAGTCATCCACCCATTCACACACTGGTGATGGCAACTACATTGCAGCTACAGCCACCCTGGGGCACAATGATTGATTGATTGATTGATTGATTGATTGGTAATTTATTTCAACATGTGAACAATATACAAGTACATTTAGAAAAGAAATAAGAGAGAAAAAAAATACTGTACAAATTACATACAAAAAAACATTCTGATTAATTTACATGTTGAAAGGGAGTGGGAAGAAGTATACACTTATTTAATCCCACCCCTGTCCCATAAATTATCAGTGAATATTTAGTCAGCTTCCTTACTGATATAATTTGTAATAAAAATAGTGAACAGATTTCTGATATACTATATACTATAATATCACATCATGAATTTTTTGTTTGTTTGTTTTTAAATAGAGACATTTACTTAATTTAAATATTTTCCTTTTCTTTATAGATCGAGAAGATCATATTTTTATAACTCTTTTTGAACAGTTTTATGTTTGGACATTGCTTTAATTCCATATTCAGTTTGTTCCATAGTTTCACTCCTTGAACAGAAACACAAAAGCCTTTTCTTGTAGTACGTACCTTCATTGTTTTGAAGTTACAAAAACCCCTTAAATTATAACTTCCTTCTTTCAAAAAAAACATACTCTGAATATTACCTGGCAGTTCTTTATTTTTTGCTTTGAATAGAATTTGTGCTGTTTGGAATTTCACTATATCGTCAATTTTCAATATTTCAGACTGCAAAAATAGTGAGTTTGTATGTTCCCTATAACCTGCATTGTGGATGATTCGAATTGCTTTCTTTTGAAGAGTAAAAAGTGAATGTAATGTGGTTTTATAGTTATTGCCCCAGACCTCTGCACAATAGCTTAAGTATGGTGAAACCAGTGAACAGTAGAGAATATGAAGTGATTTTCTGTCGAATACCTGTTTTGCCTTGTTTAGTACTGCAATGCTTCGTGATACTTTGGAATGAATATATCTTACGTGAGCTCTCCAGTTAAGTTTTTCATCTATTATTACCCCCAGAAATTTATTTTCACTGACTCTTTCAATATCAACACCATTTATTTGAATCTTTGCATTTGTATTTAAACTACTATTTCCAAATAACATCAGTTTAGATTTATTCAAATTTAATGATAATTTGTTTTTATCAAGCCAGAACTTCACTTTACTTATTTCATTAGTCATATCCTCCAATAAATACTGCAGATCATCACCAGAGCAAAAAATGTTTGTATCGTCAGCAAAGAGAACCATTTTCAATACTTTGGACACTTTACAGATGTCGTTAATGTACAAGTTGAAGAATTTTGGACCCAAAACTGACCCTTGGGGTACACCACAAGCAATGTCCATACATAAGGAGCAACCACCATTTATTTTCACAAACTGCTTTCTGTCACTTAAATAACTCCGGACCCAATCTAAAACTACCCCTCTGACACCATAACGTTCCAGTTTTCTTATTAATATATCATGATCTATAGTGTCAAATGCCTTTGTCAAGTCTATGAATAACCCCGCCACATATTGCTTTTTGTCTATGGAATTTGTGATGTATTCTATTGAATCTAATAGTGCCGATGATGTTGATCTGCTTGATCTGAATCCGTACTGACTCTCAGTGAGTAGTTTATGTTTATCTATAAATTTTTCCAGTCTGTTTTTAAACAGTTTTTCAAGAACTTTTGAGAATTGAGGTAGTAAAGAGACAGGCCTGTAGTTTGTGAAATGGTGTTTGTTTCCAGATTTGTATAGAGGTATAACTTTTGCTATTTTCATTCTGTCTGGAAATCGACCAGTTTGAAATGATAAATTACAGATGTTTGTAAATGGTTTTATAATAGCCTCAATGACTCTTTTAACCACTATCATATCAATATCATTACAATCCAAAGATTTGTGATTTTTACATTTTTTGACAATTTCAAGAACTTCATTTTCATCAACGGCTGTGAGAAACATAGAATATGGATTTCTGTCAATCAGTGTATCGGGTTTTTCCTGTGCTTTCCCAGGATGAGTGATTGTTCTTGCTAAATTTGGTCCAGCAGTTACAAAGAATTCATTGAGACTATTTGCCACAACATCCATATTGTATTCTTCATGGTCATTACAAATGAAATACTTGGGATAGTTCTTTTGTCCAGTCCCACATTTTATAACACTGTTCAGGATTTCCCATAATCTTTTATTATTATTTCTATTTATATCTAATTGCTTCGAGCTATTTCAATAAATGTTTCTTCTATCCAGTCTTTAAATGTCTCAATACTACTACCTGGAGCTCTGTATATACAGCTAATGATTACATTTTTACTTTTTTCTTTACAAATTTCAACTGTAATACATTCTAGTACATTATCAATCACCATCGTCATCTTTTCCACCACATTAAATTTCAAGGATTTGTCCACATACAAGGCCACTCCTCCTCCTCCTTTGTTTCGCCTAGTTATAAATGTGAATTCATAACCCTCCAGTTCAAAGTCTGTTCCTTTTTCCATATTGATCCAAGTTTCTGATAAGGCAATGACACTAAATGGATGTGAAAACTGGTTAAGATATTCTTTGATATGACTAAAATTAGCATAGAGACTTCTACAGTTAAAGTGGATAATTGATAATTTATTCTCAGTTTTAATCCTCTGATTGTAGTCTTTATTTGTATAGTAGCAGCAATTGTTATTGTTAGATGAGAAAAAGTTGTTGTCTGGATCTATTTCATATTCCAAGTCATGTGTATTGTGATCCATATAGTTAAATGTTTTCAGTTGACAGAGGCCCAAGGACACAACGACTGAGACTGTCCAAGCCGGGGCTCGAACCGGCAACCTTCCAATTTCAAGGCAAACTCCCAACTCTTGAGCCGCGATCGCCCCACCAAGTTTTCTTTGGTTCCTTGTCACCAAAGGAAACTGAAAATCATTTTTGTACATTTATTATACTAAATACTTGTCACAGTTATTACTGTATACTAGTCATTAATGATATGTAAAGCTTACCAAAATCAAAATTTTCTTGATTTTGTATTATGATATTTCCCGATTCTTCACAAGCTGCATGAACCTGTTGTTGATGTCAGAGAGTCAAACTCTACTGAAGAGTGGGTTGTTTCCTGTTCAGCCACTGGTCGACCTGCTCCCACTGTAACACTCAGTGTCTCACAACAAGACCTCAGCTTCTCACAGTACAACACTGTCAGTGTGTCCAACACCAACGCTACATTCACTGTCACCACTACAGCTGTGCTCTCAGGTTCACGTAAACACAGCACACAGGTGGGATGTGCAGCACGAGTGCTCTCTGCTCCTCACAGAGAGGTGATGGTGACGATTCCTGATGTCTAAAAGACTTCTGCAAATGTTGCTATGAAACTCTAAAAGTTGCAGACTGACGAGTAATTTATCATGCTAACGTTTGTGTTCATTTTTCAAGATTTAATGTTAGGTAGATTTTAGTCATTGCATCTGTACTGGTGGCCTGTGGTTGTGCAGCAGTCGTCGCTGTCCTGGTTAAGAAAAAATCCCAGAGCAGGTATTCTTCTCAAACAGTATCTGTTGTGCCTGAAATCATGTATCTTAATCTACACATAAAGGTGTGTAAGTGTCAATAAAGCTTTCAGGCTCTCACAAATGGACCTTGAGATGAGTAAGACACCTACACTCTCAGAAATAGGGGTGCCAAAGTGTACCAAAAAGGGTACAAATGCTTGTCGCTGGGGGTGTTCCTTTTTGAAGGACATTTCTGTACCCTTTAGGCTTGGTACATTTTTGTACCTTATGAAGTTGTACCATCTGAAGTACAATCATGTACTTTCCTAAGACATAAATGTACCTTCAAACTATAGTACAGAAATGTTCCCTTGAAAAGGGTATAATAGGGTACCTATGAGGGTACCCCCCCAGCGACAACCTATTTCGTACCTAAAGAGACAAAAATGTACCCCAATAGTCCAAAATATTTGGTTATTTAACCATTTATTTTCGATAATAGAATCACATCAAAGCATTTAAACAACCACAGGAATACATCCTTGATTACATTCGTATATTGCCATAGGACATGTCAAGAAAAATACATTCATTTAAAAAAAGTAAACAATCACATAAAGACATTAAACACCTGAACACAATGTTTTGATGGATCACACATGGCGTTGAAAAGAGTGATACTTGGAAAAAGCTGCCTGGCAGTCATTTATTCCACAAGTGATGCCGAAATGAGGCTCATTTGCGTGTACTAACCCAACATGTGTAATCAACTTCCTCAGAGTAAATGCCCTTTTTGAACATTTTGAACATTTGTGGAGTGGGGGCATATTTAATAGAGTTGGTTAAGTACCCTGGTGACACTTACTGGCAGGGGTTTGTCTCCCTGGTCTCCTATGTTGACAATGCAGTTCTGAAGAAAGACAAGTGTTTTCTTGAAGTATGCAGGGTAGGCCATGTTGAACACGAAGAAGGTGGAGAATGCTGAGATGTAGGCCTCATCCAGCGAGCAGCATGAGCAAACATCCACTCCTTCAACTGTGACAACATAGCGACACTGTCTTGAGAGGGCAGTTGTCCAACTCTTATCCTTCATTCGAATGGTTGGGTATGGACTCATGGGAGTATTCTGCAGAAGAGGAAGAAAAAGATTAGTATACAGTATGTTTAAGCAATATGTGCCGAGTGGATAAAGAGTGACTTACTTGTGAGTGTCTCTGCTTTTATAAAAGCAGAGACACTCACAAGTAAGTCACTCTTTATCCTTTTCTGTACTTGCAAAGTTATTTATTGCACATGTCCAGCATTCCACTGTTTAAAGCTATTGATTTGTTCATAAAACATACCATACAATATTAATGTATTGATGAAAATTATGAGTGAAAACATGTTTTATCTTTGTTTTAAGGGGTAGAGGACATTTATTTAATAGCGATCTCAGACAACAAACGCCTCTTCAGAAAAAGAATGTTGACCAATGTTGAACCTGAAAAAACTGCATCGAAGCTTGAGACACAAGTACTGTCACAATGGGATGCACTCGACCATCCTTCCTGCCCAGATCAGAATACCGCTCACTGACGAGTCACAATTGGAAATATATCTCGAGTAGGTTTCTCTTTATAGAGTTAATTATTTATTTTTTGCATTTTTTTGTAATGCAGAGTATAATTAAAGTGCACAGCATCTGTGCAAAAAACACAACATATGAAGTCATAGTTCTCAGGTATTTAATGAAGGAATATTTGTCCATCTGGTAATGTCAAATAAAGCAAGAATTTGAAAAAAGAATTCACAATTTGAGTGTTTAGGAGGAGCGTGTGAAGATTTTATAGAAAACCAGTAACAGATTGATTTAGACAGGAGGATCAACCAACTTGGACATTTTTTTTTTAACTAACTGATGAAAGTTAGCTAACTATGAAGCCATGATTGTTAAGTTCCTGAGTTTTTTTGTTTTTCTTTTGGTGCCACATTATTTATAACACAATGGTGATTGACACTGTTTGAAGAACCCAGCTGTGAATTTTTCCTTAAGGAAAGAACAGGCTGTGGAACTGCCACTGATTTCCTGCAGAAAACTCCAGTCTCATTTAGATTTGTGTGACTGCGGAATGGTGCAATAAAGAAATACAAGTTTTCTTAAACCGTAATGACCTGATGTTATATAGTGATAGAAGCCAACTAAAAACCAAAATAGCCAGTGGGAGATAATGTCATCAGTGTAACACACACGTATAATTAATTTAAACATGTTGTACGCCAGGCAGTATGTAATGAACTTGTTGACTTGTTAAGAACCATGTGATGTTTCATGGAGTAAACTATCTATTTATTCAGCATTACATGAGTTTATGGAAACATAAATGTCCCTGATCTTTAAAGGCAAAGTTTTATTTGATGCCATCATGCATAGCATATTTGCATAATGCATAAAAGGTTCCTGGTTTGTAAATGAAAAGAAACACAAACCCAGCTTCAGGGGAGATAGAAAATACATGACACTGTTAACCTCACAGGAATATTGTAATTTGATAAAGGAGGTTGCCAGAGGAATTGTCTAAATGTGTAAATCTTTGTAAAGTCAACAACAACTGTGCAAAATGGAGAAAATGAAAACACACATGTGATATTTTGTTTCTCCACAATATCTCATTAAATGCTTCTTCTTCTGTGTCTTTACTGATATATTGTGTCACTTTTTGCATACTGGTTGTTTATTTGTATGTGTAAATGGCACATGTGACTTTAATATATATATATATATATTTTTTTTACATGTGATGATAAAAAAAAGTTTCTGCTCTATTTTGTATTTTTTTTTCACTCTAAGGTGGTGCTGAGAATATTATGTAATTTACACAAAAGGGTAGCCTACAGCCTCTCTGGGGATTCTCAAGATAAACCCACAATTTATATACCTGAAATGTTAATTATCTTTGTTTTGCTGTGATTTCCTGTCAGGAAGAGTTTCAGAACAAGCTGGGAAAAAAACTTGGACAATGTAACAGAAAAGTTGACTTCCATATTTGGTGCGCTGGTATGTGGTTACGTAACAAGAGGACTGTACCACTGCAGCACAAGAGGGGAGACTCGGTCTTCATATCGCATGTTGAAGTGATAACTGAACATTGCCTGTTGAATAATTCATTTGTTATTACATTATAATACCACTCAGGTGTGATTTTATCTTAGTTTTTTAGCTACTTTATTAGTTTATATGTGATTATATAAGTGCTGTGATGAACAATTAACCCGGAACTGCTTTGACTTGCCCAGCCTACACGTCACATCAGTTTGAATGTTTTGGCGGTAAAGTACGGAGGCATGATGCCGCGCTTTGGAGTTACATGTTATTATGTTACTACTCTTCTTATTTTCGGAGTCTTTCACAAAGGTGAGCTGAAACTGGGTGTCAATGTTACACACGCGCATGGGCCAATAAGCGATTCTTCCCGAAAATACTGACTTCTTCCTCTTCTTTGTTAAACGTGAGGATGTTCATTAAGGTGAACTGGTACTTTGGACTGTTTGGGTTTAACTGAGTATTTACGTGGGAGGCAGATTTACACGCAGTTGGTTTTTAGGTCTACCGTGTACACGCAGAGGCGCGCTTACGTATCCATGATGGCGCTGTAAAAATGTTAGAGCAAATTTAAGAAGAGACAAAAAGTCCTCTCTGTCCAGCGTTTCATCGGGAGAGAAAACGTAATCACGACAAAGTATTTTCACGGGTGCAGGTATGCAGCTCTCGCGTTCAAATTCCTCGCGCATAGTCTGAGCTCTCAGTGCTCCCTCTGGCAGCTCCGCTTTCCCCAAACTGAGCGGTGAGCCCGCCATTCACCGACTTTTCAAAGTTTGGAGGGCGGAGCCAAAAGGGAACATGGGCGACATTCAAAGCAGTACGAAACAACCTCGAGTTGTACCGTGCGGCAACGTGACCGCTGTTTTATGCCGTGTTTGTTCTTGAAAATAAATTAAAAATACCGTCATTTTCTGGAGTGTATGAGTGCAAGTACTAACAGCTACCATTAGAATACTTTAATTTAAGACAATCTCATAATCCAGGAGATTCTAAGGCAGGTTCTGAAGCATTTCCGTCCACTCACAGTATGTGCAGTTACATGTGTTTGCTGCAGATTGGCCATTAAATTATGTTTTATCTCGCGGAGGACTTTTGACATAATTCAATACAGTCTGATGACTGAGCAGAACTGAACTGGAGTTAATGTGTTTAAGCATAGTAATAATAACATATCTGTGTAAATAGCAGCCTATGACAAAATTTACAAAGTTATTCCTATTGAAAATATTCACATTTAATATATGTTGGAAGCACTTAACCTATATTTAGCAACCATATTTATAGTAAAACTTTAATGACGGTACATAGACTAATGACTACTGCAAATACTGACGTTGAATTTAAACAGAAAACTGAAAAAAATGGACTAATTGAAAACTGAATGTGCCTCACATCTTAAACTATATCTCCTACAGCTCTAACAGCAGTGATCCAAACACAGCAGACTGTGCTGGTAGCAGTGGGAGAAGATGCTGAAGTCAGCTGTCAGCTCTTGGAGCCTAAAGATGTCGTTCAGGTCACATGGCAGACAACTTCAAATAATGTGGAGACAAATGTTGCCACCTACAGCAAGCAGTTTGGTCAGAGAGTGAATGATGGCTTTAAAGATAAATTTGAGTTTAAACACACTGGACTACAGAACTGCTCCATAGTCATCAAGAATTTGACGGAGCAGGATGAAAGATGCTATCGCTGTCTGTTTAACACTTATCCTGAAGGAGCCTTTATCGGTATAACCTGCCTCCAACTCTACGGTGAGAACTTAAACCTTCCTTTTCCAACAATAAGTGACTCTGATGACAGATTAGAACTGAAGTTGTAAAACAGCTAACTAATCATATGCAGAGGAATGGCTTATTTCAAGAGTACTGTACCCTCATCGCAGTACAGAAACAGGTTTAGGGCATGCAGTTTCACTGTTATGCAGTTGACACTTAGTTAAACTGCCGGGATGTCTTAAGTAAGTAATGACCTGTGTGCCCTCTAACTTCCTGCTTCTAAATTCAGATAAAATGTGCTTTACTTGGCACTAAAATTTCTTAGAAATATGGTATCTAACCAGATTCTTACTCTGGATGGCATTCCCTTGGCCTCCAGTAACACTGTGAGGAACCTTGGAGTCATTTTTGACCAGGCTATGTCCTTCATTGCACATATTAAACAAATATGTAACACTGCTTTCTTCCATTTGCACAATATGTCTAAAATTAGACATGTTCTCTCTCATAATGGCGCTGAAAAACTAGTTCATACTTTTAGTACTTCTAGGCTGAATTACTGTAATTCATTATTATCAGGATGTCCTAAAATTCCCTGAAAAGCCTTCAAATCCAAAATGCCGCAGTAAGAGTCCTGACAGAGACTAGAAAGAGAGAGCATATTTCTCCTATATTGACTTTTCTACATTGGATCCCTGTTAAATCTAGATTTGAATTCAAAATCTTGATATCCTGACAGCTCACATGCAAGGTCTTGAATAATTAGACCTAATTTGAATTGAATTGAACTCAAACAAACATAGCTGATATAAATTTGTTAGCAGCTGGTGTGTTTGTAAGAACATGTTGATGATATTTCCTGATCCTTCACAGAGCTGCATGAACCTGCTGTTGATGTCAGAGAGTCAAACTCTGCTGAAGAGTGGGTTGTTTCCTGTTCAGCCACTGGTCGACCTGCTCCCACTGTAACACTCAGTGTCTCACAACAAGACCTCAGCTTCTCACAGTACAACACTGTCAGTGTGTCCAACACCAACGCTACATTCACTGTCACCACTACAGCTGTGCTCTCAGGTTCACGTAAACACAGCACACAGGTGGGATGTGCAGCACGAGTGCTCTCTGCTCCTCACAGAGAGGTGATGGTGACGATTCCTGATGATGATGATGATGATGATGATGGTGAGAAACTCTCTTGAAGTCATTTATTTATAAATTATTGATTACTTTGTGATTGTAATGTTTGTGTTTCTTCTACTAGATCTTGATAAGAAATCAGGATCTGATCCCAGGAATTTAGGTGTGTTAACATTTTTATGTTTTAAAGTCAGCTTTCCTGTTCCTATTTTGTTTTGATAGATGTTCAAATTGTTATAACTTTCTTTCTCCTGTTTGTCGTAAAGGAATCACGATTTCAGTGATCTTATCCTCTGTGGTGTTGGTGCTCGGTGTTCTCATGTTTGTCTGGCTTAGAAAGAAATCTCAGAACAGGTACTCCTCTTAAACCGTGTCTATGTTGGATGTTGTCCTGATAGATTTTTGTGCAGCAAATATCTTCAACCTATTCTTACAAACACATCAGCTGCTGACACATTTATGTCCACTATGTTTGTTTCAAGAACTTACCATAGATTTGGAGGCAGGTTCTACTAATGAAGGAGCCTTCAGGATAAGTGTTAAACAGGCAGTGATAGCAGCCTTCATCCTGCTCTGTCACATTCCTGATGACTATGGAGCAGTTCTGCAGTCCAGTGTATTTAAATTCAACCTTATTTGTAAAGTCAGTACACACTTTTTGGCGAAAGTACTTGCTGTACGCGGCAACGTTTGTCTCCACATCAGGAGAGATTTTCTGCCATGTGACCTGAAGGTCGTCTTTAGTCTCCAAGAGCTGACGGCTCAATTCAGCATCTTCTCCCACTGCTGCCAGCACAGTCTGCTGTGTTTGGATCACTGCTGTTAGAGCTGTAGGAGATACAGTTTGAGAAGTCAAGAACTTTCAGAACTATTGTGAACTGTCCATTTTTCTTAGAGGTCAAGGGTCCAAACTATGGTTTTTATTATTTATTTCAAGTATATCATAATGCATTTGTGTGAGTTTATTAGCAATAATAAATCTAATAAATTTCTTACATTTTTCAGTCTTTCACACATGGCGATTCAGTCGAATGAAACACCTGAAACTGCAAACAGAGACACTGAGGAGTAAGTGACTCTTCATCCTGTGAATGTACAACTGAAAATTTCAGCCTCTGTTGTCACATTTCACTTTCAATCTTTTCAATGTTCTCACTTTGCTGTAACTTTATTCTCAATCATACAGTAATATTTAAAAAATGTAACTTTTTTGTTTGCTCTCATTTTAAGGACTGATACACAAGAGTGCAGGGAAGTCAGACAAGAGACTCCTGAGCGAACTCAACAAAATCATAACCAAGTGTTGTCATCAGCACCTGCAAGGAGACTCGTTTTTGATGAAAACTGAAACAAAGATTTGAATGACAGAAAGTATCCCACAAGATGGTGTATAAGAACTTCTTTTATTTATGTATTAGTCACATTAATTAATTGTATGCTGCCTTAGTGCCACTGGACTTTAGCATGTTTCACATTCATGCAGTTCGACAGATGGTGGGGGCCTGGTAAGGATGTTGGGGGGAAGCAGACCACTCCACAGGAAGAGTCTTTTGTCTCTTAGGCTTAGTCCACACTAATGCGTTTTAGTTTGAAAATGCATCGTTTTTCTCCGTTTTGGCCTCGTGTCCACACTGAGACTTTTGAAAACTCTCGAAAACGCAGACTTTCTAACACGAAGGACGCATTTTAGTCATGTGATGCAGTCATGTGACCAATTAAACAAAGATAGCGGAGTGCATTATACAGCAGTTGTTTTGATGGCTCTCAATTTTGACAGCCCTAAAAAAAGATTCATATCAGTTTGTACATGCTCCAGATAGCTTTTCTTCAAATTCTTTAATTATCACTCGCTTTTGCGCGTGCGCAGTGCTGGAACATAGCGTTTTTTCGGCTGTTTCAATGTGGACGCACAACTCCGTGAAACGACTGAAAACGCTAGTGTGATGAAAACGCCTTTTTCAAATCTATCCAGGCTACTGTGGACGTAGCCTGAGAGACTCTGCTGACCGTCTCTCCACCAAGCTTAGTTTTCTGTTCTTTGTTTTGATTAAAGGATGTTAGCCACCGCTCACCACTTGTCTGCAGGTTTTATTTAATGGAAAACTTCCACAACAACGGTAACAACAAAGAAGTTCAATCCTGAAGAAAAACGAAGGACTACACCAAAAGAAATCATCGTACTGGGGCTTAATTAACTTTCTGTTTACCATAATGAATTTTTTACACAACTGTACTGTGTCTGTAATTATGTAACATACTGTAAATATGAAAAATATGTCTGTTTGTTTTCACTGTGCATATTTTCATGTTGTTGTTCTTTTTAGTGTTCTAGGTTAGAGAAGTAATCAAATATGTAAAAAATACATATACTGCATATAATTGTTTTTGTTTTGTTTTGTCATGTTACTTTAAATTTTTAAAAAAAATGGGCGACAGTGTTGATTTATTTAAGTGTGTGATTTATTAATTTATTTTGGAATCATTAAATATATCCATCCATCCGCTTCTGTTTATCCTTTGGGGGGGGGCGCTGGAGCCTATCCCAGCTGTCATAGGGCAAGAGGCAGGGTACACCCTGGGCATTTCGCCAGTCTGTTGTACACACAGGGACAGACAACCATTCACACTCACTCGCAATTTGGATTATCCAATTAACCCATCCCCACAAGTTGCATTTTTTCGGACGGTGGGAGGAAGCCGGAGTACCCGGAGGGAACCCACGCAAACTCCACACAGAAAGACCCCGGCCTGATGGTGGAATTGCACTCAGGACCTTCTTGCTGTGCGGCAACAGTGCTAATTTCTTTTCAAAGAGTTTCAGTTTATCTGGTAACTTTACACTACGGTGTGCAGCTGGTTTTGATGAACATCTGTGTTCAGCAGCTGAAAGACTTTGGGATTTATACAAACAACCTGCAATTTAGTTGTAAATAGATGAGAATATAACAGCTTTCCACAGAGAGACCTCTCACAACAAATGTCCTCTAGCTTAATATCCCATCTGAAAACATGACTTTAGAGAAAATTCTAACATTTCTTTTTTCTTTGTGACAGAAATGCTTTTTCTTTTAAACCACATGAAACGTAGTAAAACATAATATGATTCTGGACTGTACTATTATCATACGGGGATAAAGGCATAAAGGCAACTGCGCTGTATGTTATTGCACTTTTAAGTAATAAGTAACCATCAGTTACTGAAAAATTCTGTTACTATGTCCTTATAATCATGAAATATGTGTTTTATCATCAGGCATTATTGCTTCTTTACATACATTACAGAAATTGTTACAACAATTTACCCGGAAGTAGTAGTAGTTTCTTTCGCAACCACACTGTCCAGCTTTGGCGGTACTTCTGGCGGTACAGCATGGAGCAACAATGCCACAGCTTAGAATTACACATTATGTCACTGCCGTTTTTATTTTTGGAGTCTTTGGCAAAGGTAAGAAGAAACTTTTATTCCAGAATGTATGTGACCATACTAGGGTGATCTTATTTTATATCCAAAAAAGAGGACACTTGGCTCAGTCATGAAGAACTTGCTTAAAGAAACATATTTATAACATATTTAAACGATGCCTTCTCTGTGCGGTTAATGAATTGTGGAATAAAATATGTCATATAGGCTTTTACAAGTCAACAATTGCAAAAAATAACTTAAAAGCCTCTGGAATTAAATAATGGTACAGAAATACTACCTCATCTGCATAAGAAAAAATACCAGTACTGGGTCGGTACGAGGAAATTTCTTTTGCAGTTCGTCTGAAAAGATGCACTTGCGCTTTGGGATCTTTTAAACATCATTAGGCGTGGGGACGGTTGGTCACCCTAGACCACACGGACGTGTTACACTCTTTTTTTCGTATATTTTGAATCGTGGAACCGCTTTTCAGTGGGTAAGCGTTGAGTGTGATATTACACGAGTTCGTCAAATTTCAAATAAACGCCTTGTTAAGAAACGAAGTGTTTCTTTTACAGCGTTTTCAATTTGAAAGGGGCTACAGGAAAAGTTGATTTTGCATGACGTGACTTCAACGGCGCAGAGTGTAAATAACCGGATTTATTATTATACTTTCACTCATTATTGTATCAAACAAAAGAAAAGAGAAAGGTTACGTTCAGCAAGATGAAGGTTGTGTAAATGAAGTAACGCTGTTCCTGATTTTGCTCAGCCTACAGTTTGAGATTCTTCAAATACTTTGCTGCTTGTCATTTTAAAAGCAGACGCAGCTACCAGCAGCTTTTAAGGTACAAAGCTATCACGTCACGTTACGATGTGATAGCTTTGATCGTTGTCCATAATAACGTCTATGCGTTATTATGGACATCGCCCACAGAACTTTCTTTCTTTCTTTTTATTGCTTTATATTTCTGTTATCATCACAAAAGTTACTGCCTTTGAAAAATATTTTTTATTGCTAATAAAAACCATGGTTTGGACCTTTGACCTCTAAGAAAGATGGACATTTCACAATAGTTAAACATTTATGCACACAATAGTGGTAGAAAAAAAACGAATGTAAATTTGGAATTTGAATTTAGAAAAAGGTATAAAAAATTCCTTTAGGACAATAACCGGACTTAATAAGAGTGACATGATAATGACAGTTTACTTTTCTGAAAGTTCTTGACTTCTTAAACTTTATCTCCTGCAGCTCTAACAGTGGTCCAAACACAGCAGACTGTGCTGGCAGCAGTGGGACAAGATGCTGAATTCAGCTGTCAGCTCTTGGACACTAAAGACGTCCTTCAGGTCACATGGCAGAAAATCTCACATGATGTGGAGACAAATGTTGCCACATACAGCAAGCAGTTTGGTCAGAGAGTGAATGATGGATTTACAAATAAAGTTGAGTTTAAATACACTGGACTGCAGAACTGCTCCATAGTCATCAGGAATGTGACGGAGCAGGATGAAGGCTGCTATCACTGTCTGTTTAACGCTTATCCTGACGGCTCTCTGACAGGGAAACCCTGCCTCCATGTCTTTGGTAAGAACTTTATCTTCTTTAACCAACAACAACTGCTTCAGACATTTATGTCAACATTTACTGGACATAAATGTGTGAGCAGCTGGTGTGTTTGTGAAAACATGTTTATGATATCTCCTGATCCTTCACAGAGCTGCATGAACCTGTTGTTGATGTCAGAGAGTCAAACTCTACTGAAGAGTGGGTTGTTTCCTGTTCAGCCACTGGTCGACCTGCTCCCACTGTAACACTCAGTGTCTCACAACAAGACCTCAGCTTCTCACAGTACAACACTGTCAGTGTGTCCAACACCAACGCTACATTCACTGTCACCACTACAGCTGTGCTCTCAGGTTCACGTAAACACAGCACACAGGTGGGATGTGCAGCACGAGTGCTCTCTGCTCCTCACAGAGAGGTGATGGTGACGATTCCTCATGATGATGATGATGATGGTGAGAAACTCTTTCAAAGTCATTTATTTATGAACGAATCATTACTCTAATCTAATGTTTGTGTTTCTTTTTCCAGGGTTAAATGAGACATCAGGATCTAATCAAAGAAATTTAGGTATGTTAATGTTTGTACTTCTTACAGATTCAGTGTATTGTTACTTTCTAGGTGTTCAGATTAATTTTTTTCTCCTTTCCCGTTTTTTCTCAAAGTTCTCAGGATTTCAGTCATGGTGGCCTCTGTGTTGTCGGTTGCCTGTGGCTTTTTAGCTCCACTCATCTTTCTCCAGCTGAGAAAGAAAACTCAGAGCAGGTACTCGTCTTAAACATCATCTGTGTTGCACTTTCTCTCTTTCATTCAACTGATCAAAGTTTGTGCAGCTTTAACTGTTCTTGAATCCTTCAGTCTGTCACACAGGGAGACGCTTAAAATACTTGAAACCACAATCAGAAGTAATTCCATCTTTATCATCCGGTCATCTCACATTTGGAAAGTTACTTCATTCTTTTTCACTCTCTGATATGCTGAGACATTTGACCTCTAAGAGACCTCTAGAGCTTCTGTTTCTCTCATTTATTCGTAATATGATGTTTACTGCACATCAAACAATCTCTGATACATATTCCGTTGTGCTGTCTGAGCTGTTAATCTGTCCAGAATACTTTGGTTTGCAGTATTAACAGAGTCATGTGTCACTGTTTTTGTTGTATGTTAAGGCATGAAACACCTTCAGTCAACCAAAATGAAAACAGGCTTAAAAAGCGGAGACCTGAGAGAAACCAACCAAACCACGATCCAAGCCTTTCACCTTCACTTGCACAAAGACTTACTTTTTAAGAGCGTTGACTTGTTCTTTGGAGCAGGGTTTGCAGCTAGATGTCCGACTTTTCTGGACAGCACACATGTTTAAACGGACAGCTAGCATGTTCTGAACTCTTTTTTAACTGGACTTAATCAGTTAAAACTGAATTTACAGTAACTAAAGTGTCTGTTTTCACTTCCATTTCCTTCAGTAATCAGTGTCCTCGCCCTCTTTGTCTTTGAAAACAAATTAGTGCCAGTATTAATTTGTACAACACTAATGATTCACTTGATCTTTGAAAATGTGCTCAAATGATTTCAAACACTAGATGTTAGCGGTGTAGCAATTCTGTAAAACCTTTAATACCTCGATTGTTTGAACACAACTTTTGCCGATACCTCAAAATTTCTTTAGGGTGAAGGTATAAAAAAACAACAAAACAGTATAACTGTTTTGTTACCAGAGGTCTGATCACTCGATCAGGACTGTATCATGTGAATAATGTATCTTCAGTTTACTTTCTGGATGTACTTAATTTGCAGAGACCAAGTTTTGTGTGCATCTGTAGTGTAGTGGTTAGTGCGCTTGATTGAAGCGAAGAAGGTCTCTGATTGGCAGCTCACACGTTTTTTTACTCAGGAAGAATTTTTGTGTTTTTCAAAATGAACTGAATGTGATTGAAGTGAGAGTTTAAAGTTGACTTGTTTTGAAATTTCTCTGCTTTTTCACTTTTACAGTGTGATGTTAGGATTTGAAACACAAACCCAGAATCATATTGATGTGTTGTGATTTGCTTTTTTAATGTAAATTCTTTGTACTATTTTTTTATAACTTTTTTTAAACATTAAACCTTTTTATACAATAATTTTGGATGACTGGTTAAACTGCTTTTGCAGCCGAATACTCTTCAAATACAAATAACCACAATTAAAATCCCATATTGTGTTCACTTAGACGACAACAGATTTTCATGTGAAATTACACAAAAAGACCACATGAGGTCTCTGTTTATTCATGGTGAAGGTATGGAGGCTTTTCAAAATGTGAAAAAATGACATACAAATACACATGTTTATATTTACATTCATGAAGTTTTCAGTTCTCAGCCCAGTAATAATTGTCATGTAAGACCATGCTGGTGTTTCTTGTCAGGTATTGTTGGTATAGTGTTTTAGTGGTTTTATTTAGTACTTTTGTTTATCTAGAAAAGTACTTTTAGTCTGATAATACAGCAAATCAGAGACGAAGCCTCGACGAAGTGAATTATGAAGAAGCTAATTAGGTTACCTGTCTGTTATTTGGTGTGTAAGTAATCCTGAGCCTGTTTAGCATCAGTAGCTCACAGCTGAAAGAATAGTTTTAGGATTTTCATGATCAACCTGCAAATTATTTGCAGTTATATTGAGGCAAAAAATGAGAGATATTTAATACTAACGATTGTATTTTATTTTTCAATTTTTAATTGTCTGTTTAATGTTATGTCCACAGTCAGAAACTGTTTCCCCCCTTCCTCCTCTTGGTGTCTCTGTGGGTCAAACAAAAGGAAGGAAATCTGTATGATCAGTGGCCTTTACACATTGTCCAACGTGAGCATTACAAACACTTCTGTTAGGTACATATGGACTGTAAATTAAGTTGGCAGGCAGCTTTTTTCTTTATCAAAAGTGGACCTGCATGTTGTTACCCATATTTCAACTGAGTGTAAAAATATAGAATGTCTAATTAGTGATGTGAAGATAACATGTAAACTTTCATGCAGTAAATTTTAGTCTCTTGCAGAGTTACAGTCACCGCACCAGCACACATTTTCATGAAGCACGGTAATGTGTGGGAAGTGATCTCAAGGAAATACCCTTACAGAGGAGCTCTGTGTAGAAGGTCATCATTAAAAAAAAAAAAAGGATAAAGACTCACCGTTAGAGACAGAGGAGGACAGAATTATTAGCAAATGAGAAAATTTCACTTTTTAAAAGCTATTTCCCAGGTGCTGTTTAACAGAGCAAAGATTTGAAACACAGTTTGATCTTTGGATGTTCGCATTATTTTATTTTTCTCACACAAAGAAAATCATTTCATAAAAATAAAAATGATATTAATGATTTTGCTTTTCTGTGTATGACGGGTCCTGACTGATCAAGAATAAAAATTACATAAACAAGGTTAATCAATCAAAAACACAGGATAAGAAAGTCGTTTTATATTTTTAATGTGTGCACATCTTCAGACTAAACATCCTCATGTTCACTTCCTGTTAGTCAGAAATTTACTCAGCTTTAGCTAAGCAGATAATTTCTAATCAGAGATCTAAGTGTTGGAGTTTTAACTGAATGCTGAATGTTTGCCTTATAAACCTGTTTCATGATTTTTTACTGATTTATCTTTAATATATTATTGTCTTAATTTCCATATATTTATTGTTGGTCAGCTGATTTGTTTAATGGATTTTTCCTGTGCTTCAGATGTTGACATGAACATAGCTCATGCTCAGTAATTTTACACAACGCATTTTGATCCGCATCAGTGACTCTGAAGCTGAAACTAGCCAACAGTTTAGGGTCACATGAACAACTTGCACTTTAGCTGCAAATACATAATAACATCTTAGAACAAATATAAAAACTTCCAAACTCTCTTTTCTTTATGGACAGGCAGTTTCTTTTAACCACTTTAAATGCACTTGCTAAAATAAATAAATATCTATATATAGATATCCTGTGACTCAATGATCTGAGGTGTTTCGCCGGAACAGTAACCCATATTACTTTCTCGGCCGTGCATTTCCTTTCAGTTTAAAGTTTTAGCGTGTGGAGCCACGATGTCGCATCTTGGACTTTCATTTTATGTTATTGCCCTTTTTTTTTCTTGGAGTCTCTGACAAAGGTGAGAACAAACTATGTTAATAAGCCTGCATGTATGTATGTGATGTATTTCTCTCTCATGTTCGATAGTTTCCCGATCAGTCTTACTAATTTTCTAATCATTTGAATTATGTGGATTTATTATTTGGAGATATTCTGATAAATGAAAACTTGAGTTTGTGTAAACAGTATAATGCAATAACTTTAAATAATGTGATGAATTATTATTACTTCACCGATTATTCTGTCAAAACAAAAGGAATAAGTTATATTTAGCACGATGAAGTAGAGAGTAATGTGAAGTAACGCTGTTTCTGATAATAGCATGTCCACTGTGATGATGAAAAGCGCATTCTCCCAATCAGCACAAATTAGCAGATCAAAAACAATCACATGCGCTGATAGAGGAACAGTAATGATGCAGTAATGGAGCCGCTTTCATGCACGTGTTTCTCCCCAGAAACAGCACAATGACTCAGAGCAACGAGCGGCAGCTGAAAGAGAATCAGTGTGTTTGTCATCAGAACATACTGCTGTGTGTGGATAAATGTGCACGTGTGCGGCAGCTCTGCTTCATTACAAACTCTTCCACCATGAACATGAAGTCTTTGTAACAGCTGACATGTGCCAGGTGCAGAACTGCACAAAACATTATTTACAGTCAGATCCTGAACCATCAGAATAAATATGAACCTACACACTAACTGTTCACACTGCTGTCTTTTTATTTCCTGCGTGACCTGTAACACTGCAGGCATTTACTAAAGTCGGTATTTTGTACCAAAAGTTTCAGACATGAATCTAACTCACTTCCAACGTGAGTCACACTAACCGCAGCATTGTCACAGATGTTCAGTAGGGTGTAGTGCAGATGTGAGAGATAAAAGTAGTTTGTGTCGCAGGGGTGTGTGTGTGTGTTGTGTGTGTGACTGCAGTTTTTGTTCATTATGGACCAATTTCTGAATGTGAATACATATCTGAAATAAGTTGAGTCACTGTAAAAACTGACTTGATTGCACCTGTGTGTCTTGTATTGTGGATCTCCTCCTTGACCCCGAGGCTTTATGTTACAGTTCAGTGGTTTCATCAAATTCTGATTCATCAAAGCTCCAGAATTACTGAGGCGCAGAAATATGCAAAACTGTAGTGGGTCCGATTTTGTAGGAGATATTTTGTTTTTGCATAGTGTCTGTGAATGCTGCATGAACATTTACCCCTCACTTAGCTCTTTAATCAGAGGCTGGTTATAAGGAGCAACTGTGGCCTACTCCCTGACTCCTGGCATTTGACACTCATTCCTGTTGTAGGTGGCGAGGATCACAGCCTGTCGTTAAGCATTGCAGCTCGAACTCATTTCCCCTGGTAACTGTTTAAGCGGTCTAACTGTGAAAGGGTGGTAAGTAGGATCCTTGTAGGTTGTCCGCAATTTGGCTTATAGTAGGGTGGACCCTGGATAACTGTTTTTCTCCCTTGTTACAGGCTTACAATCTCCTGCCGTCTTCTCCAAAAGTTGATTCTGTTCATCTGGACGTAGCGTTTCTTCTTCAGAAGAAGTCACTTGGATGAGTGACGAAACGTTTCTCCCACAAAACGCTACGTCCAGATGAACAGAATCAACTTTTGGAGATTTACTTTCCTGGATGATTGAGAATGCATCAAGACTCCTGCTGTCTTGTTGTAGTCTTGTGTTGCTTTGTTGCTGTCATGTTGACTGGCATTGTTTGGTTATTCTTTGTTTTATGGTGTTTTAGTGTTAACTTTTTATTACGTTTTAATGGTGCTGGTGTACCATTTGCACGTACCTCTGCTGCACTGCACTCAGTTGGTGTTCAGCTTGGATCTGCCAGATGTTGCTTTTAATTGAAGTTGTATTTTAAAGTGCATGTGTGTGCGTATGCATTTGTGTGCGTGTGTCTCTGTGTGTGTTACTGTTTCTTTCTCTATTATTTATTGAGGCGTTTCGTGTTTTGATTTATAGATTTAATTTTATTTGCTTTAGTGGAGACACAACTGCTTCCACCTGTGGTGGAATTTCTCTCATGCATGTGAGTGTAAACACTGAAAAGCAAATATAGCACAATATTTTAAGTTGCAGTAAGAGTGGAAGTAAGGATTGCGGAGAGACTGCAGGGGTGAGTAATTAGTGGCAGCACTTGGGCATTCCTCTCTGTCGGTTGCCTCCCCTGGTGGCCAGTCTCCACCATTAACTATTTTATTGAGCTGCTATTTTAACTATGCCAGCATCGTGGCAGGGAACCTTGGTTTGTTTTGGGTTTGGGTTTTTTTTTTTAAGTAATGTTGGTTAATAAAGTGTCTTTATTAAAGGTTTAGTATTGAAAGTCCTGCTCCTTAATTTCCTGTTTTCTTTTCCTCCCCTTCTCTCATTCCAAATATAAAGTGTTGAGTTATTCAAAATGAGAAAGAAATGTAAACAGAATGAACAATGGTGACATGGACCTAAAGCTGTTAGTCCAGTGTGTGTAACTTTCCCAGCTCTGAATACCCCTGAAGATGTAAACACAGTAAGCGCACCAAAATGAGCTTTGCATCAGCGGTCAAGTGTTCAGCGCGCAGAGTTCGCAATATAGCAGTCACAGTTGTAACGCAGTTTCTTTTTAGTTACTGAGACTGTAAGAAAGTCATGTCTTTGGTCAGGTGCATGATGGTGGTCATAACTGTGTTTACATGTTTAGATCATATGTGTCATCATTGATCATTTTTAATCCTGGTTTACTTGTAAATCATGTTTGAGTGTCAGTTCAAAAGCAGCCCATACACTCCTGCTGTATGAGCTGTATTAGAAAAAAGAGCTCTGATCATAAATGTTCTTCTGCCCATCGTACAGCTCAGCAGTTACACACAGATTTCAGGTTTGTACAATGTGCTCCATTGTACAAATTGGAGAAAAAAAATTAAGAAGAACTTTTGCCAAAGTAATTCGGGATCTCGCAAAGGTTTTGCAAAATCTTGCAAAAGTTCTTCTTAATTAGTTTTTTCTCCAGTGTCTTTTGCGGGGCTCCGTAACAATCTATTTCCCAGAACTTCAAAAAAAACTATTCAAACTCTTCGCCTCAAAAAACTGAGTAAAGCTTACTTAAGATAATATGTTACGACAACTTATTAATTTCAAGTATATAGTACTAAGAATAACATTTTAAGTTCTAAATTATAAATCAATTTGTGTGAATTTCACATTGTTTTATCAAAATTTCTAGTACAACACTTATATTAACATAACACTGAATGCAATATGATTCAAAAAGAATAGTTAACAACACTTCTTGTAATGGCGTCAAAATCAGCCCAACTTTTACTTCCAAATGCAAAAAAGTAAATCAGCCAACATACTGGACACTGTTCTTCTGAACAACAAATAATTATACTGCCAACACTGTTTCACTGTGAGGTTAATAACAAAGTCTCAGATTTCATGATTCTGAAACTAAGTTTAGACTTTCTACAATTTTGTTTTACAAGTTACATTTTATTTTCATTATGTATTGTTCAGTCATAAGTGCAGTCTCTAGATCAAACAATACATTTGTTTTGCATTCAAACACAGAAGCTTGGTATGTTGTAATATTTTAAGGATGGCTTGGTTCCAGTCCAGACATTACTTCCTGAATGACTGTCATGGATTTAGGTGATCCAAATGTAAGTGCAGAAGAAAGTCTTTAACTTCTCTTCCCTTAAGTACAGTGGCAGTGGATTTGGGCTGGAGATTCAATGACCTTGAACCTGCAGGCGGCCATCTTCACTGACCACACCATCTGTCATAGAGAACTCATCTCTCCTGGTGTCCTGCAAGCAAACAATCATATTCTTTAGAACCCCATCTTATTTGTTTTCTTAATTTTTTTTTTTATCTGCATTTACTATAGAACAGACCCCAATTTAGACAATCTCAGGCTCCCTTCCCACCGGAGAGGTAACATTCAATGTCCTACTTGTCGGTCTGGATATCCCTGACACCACCCGACACACAATAATGTCATGAAAGCATATTTTTTTAAAAAGGGCTGTGCAAACACAGCCAATAACTTTTCATCCTGATAATCTGCAGAATAATTTGGGCACAAAACAAATTTCACTGTTCAAAAAAAAAAGAGGCGGGGGGATAGCTCAGTAGGTAGAGTGATGGCCCCATGATCGCAGGGCAGGGGTTTGAATCCAATGAATGGCTACCCTGAGGTACTGCTGCAACACGTTCTCACTCCCAAAGCATAACATTTAACGCTGGGTGACAAATCATCAACATGTCACGTTTTCGGGCACCCAACACGTTCCTAAATGACAACTTCGGAAAAATGAGGAACCATGAGAACCGTACCGTCCCTACACACTGCTCCCCGGGCACCCAATGGCTGCCCACTGCCTCACTGAGTCACTGAGTAAACAGGTTTAAAAAGTGGAGACCTGAGAGAAACCAACTAAACCATGATCCAACCCTTTCACCTTCACCAGCACAAACACATGCTTTTTGACAGCGTTGACTTTTTTTGAGCGGCAGGTTTTTGCAGATACACGGTCTTTTCTGGATAAACATAAGTTTTGTGTGGATTTGCAGTGTAGTGGTTAGTGCACCTGACTGAACAGCAGAAGATCTCTTATTGGCAGCTCACACATTTGTTTACTCAGCAGGAATTTGTGTTTTTCAAAACCTGAACTGAATGTGATTGAAGCAAGAGTTTACAGTTTACTTGTGTTGAGTTTTCTCGACTTTCCTGTTTTACAGTGTGATGTTAAGATTTGAGACAGAAAAACCAGATTAATAATATTGTATTGTGCATTGTTTTTTATGTAAATTCTTTGTTTTATTTTTTATTACTTTTTTGAACATTAAAATTATTTTTTCAATAATTTTGGATGACTGGTCAAACGGCTTTTGTTGCTGAAAACTCTTCAAAAACAAATGAACATAATTAAAGTCCCATATTTTAAACACTTAGCCGTCAACAGATTTTGAGTGAAATTACACAAAAAGGCCACATGAGGTCTTTGTTTATTCATGGTGAATTTATAGAGGCTTTTCAAAATGTGTACAAAAGACACATAAAATAATGGTAAATGGCCTGCATTTGTATAGCGCTTTTCTAGTCCATTTTCTAGTCCCTAAAGAGCTTTACACTACATTCAGTCATTCACACACTGGTGATGGCAGCTACATTGTAGCCACAGCTGCCCTGGGGCGCACCGACAGAGGCGAGGCTGCCGGACACAGGCGCCACCGGGCCCTCCGACCACCACCGCAAACATGGGGTTAGTATCTTGCCCAAGGATATTTGGCATGCAACCAGGAGGCAGCCTGGGATCGAACCACCGACCTTCTGATTAGTGGCTGACCTGCTCTGCCACCTGAGCTACAGCCAGCCCAATACGTATATCGATATTTACATTTATAAAGTTTTCAGTTCTCAGTCCAGTAATATTTATCATGTAAGACCATGCCAGTGTTTCTTGTCAGGTATTGTTGTATAGTGTTTTAGTCATTTTATATTTTATTTGGCAGCGACATCAAAAACTGGTGTTTTTGTGTGTTGAGTGAGGATTACTCACTCATTCAAGTGACTTCTTCTTTTACTATAGTAAAAACGCTACGTCCAGATGCACAGTTAATTAAAGTTCATTACAAAAAAAAAAAAAATAGTCACAATGGGGCTATTGTGCCATCTAGTGAGTCTATCATGGAAGTGGTTCACATGAGGCAACGACTATACTACCAATTAACTCGGAGCTGGACAGACTTTGAATTCAGAACGAAAACTTTAATAAAAAGATTTTAACCGAGCACTGAAGTGTCGAATAGAATATCCAAAGAAATAAATGTTTCATTTATTTATTCCATCAGTTAAACATACATTTCCCCTTCATTCCCAGACAGGATTTACAACAAATTCTACTAATATCCCAGCCGCACATGAGACCTATCAAACCAAAGGTCCAAGCAAATAGCACTACAATGCTCACTAAAAACAATCAATATACGTACTATATTGATTGATTTCCCTGATCTGATCTAGAACTTGATTGATTCAACCATTAAAACCCTTGAAAGTCGAAAAACACGCATTAAAAATGAGCACCTACAATACTGAATAATCAAAATCAAACAGCCAAAGTCTCTGAGTTAATCGTCTGTGGAACTTCCCACAGAAGAGCGCTGACCTCACGTCACTCACCCACTAACCTTTCAAAGCTCCTCTGCTGACACGACGGAAGGCAGCAAACTGCCAGGTGACACTTTCTACAAGATAATTCACACAAAAACCCCGCTTCACGAATCATTTAGTAGTAAAAACAGAGCAGTTCTGTGTACAAGGTAAGTATTATTTTTTTCTTTTTAAAGATAAAGACTTACCTTCAGAGACAGATGAGGGGTTATTAGTTCTTCTTTTAAAAACTATTTTCAAGGTGTTGTTTAGCAGAGCAAAGTATTTTAAACGCAGCTTCTCCAAGTGTCCCAGTTTGAATTTTGGATGTTTGCATTTTTATATTTTGCTCACAGAAAGAAAATCATTTCATAAAAATAATAATGATATTAATAATTTTGTTCTCATGTGCACTCGTTAAGCTGCTCGTTTTGATCAACCTGAAATTAGCCAACAGTTTAGTTTCACATGAACAACCTGCAATTTAGCAGCAAGTACACAAAAACATCTTAGAACACATGAATTATAAAAGCTTTTAAACTCTATTTTCTTTATTGACAGAGAGGTTTTTTTTAACCACTTTAAGCGCACTTGCTAATATAAATAAATATCTCTTTGTGTCTCTCTGTCTATATAGATATATATACTGTGACTCAGTGTCGGAGGTGTTTCCCCGGAACATTCACATTTCCGTTCAGTTTGAAGTTTTAGCGGTAAGTGTGGAGCCACGATGTCGCATCTTGGAGTCTCATTTTATGTGATTGCTATCTTTATTCTTGGAGTCTCTGACAAAGGTGGGAACAAAGTCTGTGTTAATACAACTCTATACAATCTCTCTCTCTCTCTCTGTATATATATATATATGTGTGTGTGTGTGTGTGTGTGTGTGTGTGTGTGTGTGTGTGTGTGTGTGTGTGTGTGTGTGTGTGTGTGTGTGTGTGTGTGTGTGTGTTCGATAGTTTACTACTCAGTTTTACTAACTTTGTAATCATTTGAAGTATTTGACTTTCCCATGTTCAGCACGTAGGCGTCAAAGTGACAGATATTACTCAAGTTATGATAAATGAGAACTTGAGTTTGTGTAAACTGTGTAATGCAGTAACTAACAATGAGGCGTGAGGTTATCTGATTTTTACAAATTTACAAATTGGGAAAAATTGGCAAATTAGCGGATGAAAAACAATCCTGACAGGAGAACAGTAATGATGCAGTAATGGAGCCGCTTTCACGCACGTGTTTCTCCCCAGAAACAGCACGATGACTCAGCGCAACGAGAGGCAGCTGAAGGAAAATCAGTGTGTTTAATATCAGAGAGGCTCGTGTTAAAAAAAAGCTGCGTGTGGATAAATGTTCGTGCGTGTCCTTGCACAGCTCAAGTTTCATCCAGAGGACTGCTTCATTGCAAACTCTTCCACCACGAACATCAAGTCTTTTTAACAGCTCACGTGTACAATGTGAAGAAGAACACAGAGCATTATTTACAGTCAAACCCTGAACCATTAGAATAAATATGAGCTTACATAATAACTGTGCACACTGTTGTCCTTTACTAAAGTCGATATTCTGTACTGAGAGTGAGCAGACAAGTTTGCAGGGTTTCAGGATTTGAGTCACATTTCTGCACAGAGGCACATAATGAAAAATGTCTCACACTAAATGACTTTTGCTAAGTACTTTTTCTGCTCACTGCCTGCAAACCACAGCAAAAGGGACAGTTACAGTATCTTCATTAACACAGGGACTGTTGGGGCTCTGATCATAAATGTTCTTCTGTCCACTGTATAACTCAGCTGTTACACAGAGATTTAGAGGTTCATATAGTGGAGCAGTTTGTAATACCTCAGATTTCTCTGGATACTCCCTGAGTCTCAGGACCTCACAGTCCCCTGACTGGTTCAATCTTATATCAAAAACAGAATAATTGCCCTTCGGCCTCCTCTCATTTAGCCGAATTGCCGCGCTGTTTACAGAAAAACACTTATACTCTGTTATTTGCTTTTAAATATTCATATTTAATGTTTTGTCAGGTCTGCTCATTTCTTTACTCTTAATTTGCAATGCTCTTTTTGAAATGTCGGTCAATAATAAAATCCTCCTTGTAGTGTTAGAAAATCCCCTGCAGCAGTTACTGTATACGTTTGGGGCAGTTCTATTCAGGAAGGAAACTCAAAAATAAAAAAAAATAAAAAGACTGTAAAACATGTTATGAACAGTGACAAAAATAACAAAAAAGTTTATGCAGTGAAACTGCAACTTTGTGTGTTACAGTTCACCTGAACAAAAACTGAATGTGCCTCACATCTCAAACTGTATCTCCTACAGCTCTAACAGCAGTGATCCAAACACAGCAGACTGTGCTGGCAGCAGTGGGACAAGATGCTGAATTCAGCTGTCAGCTCTTGGACACTAAAGACGTCCTTCAGGTCACATGGCAGAAAATCTCACATGATGTGGAGATAAACGTTGCCACCTACAGCAAGTACTATGGTCAGAGAGTGAATGATGGCTTTACAGATAAAGTTGAGTTTGTATACACTGAACTACAGAACTGCTCCATAGTCATCAGGAATGTGACGGAGCAGGATGAAGGCTGCTATCACTGTCTGTTTAACACTTATCCTGACGGCTCCTTCACTGGTAGAACCTGCCTCCAAGTCTATGGTAAGAACTTACATGTTCTTTAACAAACAACAAGTGCTTGTAACAAACATACTGGACATAAATGTGTGAGCAGCTGGTGTGTTTGTAAGAACATGTTGATGATATTTCCTGATCCTTCACAGAGCTGCATGAACCTGCTGTTGATGTCAGAGAGTCAAACTCTACTGAAGAGTGGGTTGTTTCCTGTTCAGCCACTGGTCGACCTGCTCCCACTGTAACACTCAGTGTCTCACAACAAGACCTCAGCTTCTCACAGTACAACACTGTCAGTGTGTCCAACACCAACGCTACATTCACTGTCACCACTACAGCTGTGCTCTCAGGTTCACGTAAACACAGCACACAGGTGGGATGTGCAGCACGAGTGCTCTCTGCTCCTCACAGAGAGGTGATGGTGACGATTCCTCATGATGATGATGGTGATGGTGAGAAATTGTTTCAACATCACCGATTCATAAATTAATGATTACTCTGTGATTCTAATGTTTGTGTTTCTTTTTCCAGGTTTGGATAAGAAGTCAGGATCTAATCAGAGAAATTTAGGTGTGTTAACATTTGTGTTTTTAAAGCCAGTTTTTATGTTCAATGTTTTTCATCATTTGATAGTTGTTCACATTATTGTATCCTTCTATCTCCTGTTTTTCTCAAAGGAATCAGGATTTCAGTCATTCTGTCGTCTGTGGTGTTGGTGCTCTGTGTCGCTGCACTCATCTTTGTGGCTTATATGAAAAAGAAATCTCATAGCAGGAAATCCTCTTAAACACTTTCTCCTTTTGATTCCTCTCTTAAATGTTTGTGCAGCTTCATAAATCTTTCAGTCTGTCGCACACACAGTTCAAGATGAACGAAACACCTGAAACCTTAAGCCAGACACACTCAGGTTTATTGGTTATTTATCATCCTGTCATTTTGTGCTTGGAAATTTTTGTCATTCTTTTTCACTCTGTTATGTTGTCACATTTCAAATCTTCCAACTTGCTTCTAGAGCTCCCTTTTTTCCCCCCTCCAATCTGATGTGTACTACACCTCAGTAGACTCTGCTGCATTTGTCTTTGTTCTGTCTAAGCTAATCTGCTCAGAATGCTTTGATTTTGCACTATTAACAGACAACTGCTGCAGTGTTTTTTATTATTTTTTCTGGGACTGAAACACCTCCACTGAAACACGATGATAATCACCTCAGATAATGGACTCCTAGGAGACACCAACCACGATGATCCAGGACTTTCATCTTTATGAGAGCCAGCTAGACTCAATTCTGAGTCTATCTCCACCTGTCCTCATTTTTTCCAGGTCCTGGAGTCCCTGAAATATGGAGAGCATAGTTACTGAATTGCTTCCAGCAGCCCTGCCAGCCTCCCTGGCACAGCCCCTCCTTTGCAGCGGAGCCACAGACCACACTCTGCCACAGTCCTGTTTGTCTCTCAAGAGTTTCTGGTAAAGGATTTGTGAAGACCTGTCCACATGGTTTAGTTGCTGCATTGCAACCTCAAACAAACTATGTATTTTAGGTGACATAAGTGAATTAGAAATGGAAGCAACTACATTGCACATAGTTCTTACTGCATTATCCATCGCTAAGAAAACTGTCCTCATGAACTGAAAGTTCAAAAATAATTTACGTGTTACTCAATATAAAATGTACTTCTACATCACGTCTGGAAAGAATCTCGGCCTCTTCTAAAAACCTGGGTGACCTGGATTCTCTCTGGGCCTCACTGATCAGTTCCTTTAGTTATTGGTGGTGGTCGCTGTGGTCTGTCTTCTTGAATACCTTCCGGGCCTTAACTCTGGGTGAGCCTGGGGTCCCACCCTTGGCTCACTCTGGGGTGGCCGGCCTCTGGCAGGGTCGGCTGGTTGTTGCCTCTGGTCTTCTAAGGCCTTAGCCCTTTGACCGCGAGGGCATCTTGTTACAGATGCAGCAGTTGATGACCCGTTGTGCTCATCCTTATTATTTCTATTTATTTCGGTCCTTTCTCTTTTCTTCTCCCCCGCCTCTCAGCTACGGCACATTTACACGATAATAATAATAACAATAATAATGAAAAACATAAAAAGAAAAGAACAATAAAAACAAAACTGAATGAATAAATAACAAGAGGAGCCTATAGAGTTTACAGATCTTCTCTTGGCAAAGTAAATGTGTTTGGCACAACAGAGCATTCAGTTCATGATTCTGCTTGCAAAGGCTGCCAGACAGGACAGTCAAAATAAGAAACAAAGATAGCTAGCTAGATATATTAATTAATATAATGGTACATTGCAATTTTACTCTTAGTGCTTTCTGCTATTTATTTGTTTATCTATTTATCGATTTACCTAAACACCAGAACCCAAAGTTGCATTATATAAATATTGGCTTATTCTGCTTATTCCTCCTAACTTACGTCGTAACTGGAAACTGCTTTTATCCTTACACCATAACCTTACATGCCATTCAGCTTTGTCCCCTTTACTTTATGCTTTATATACATTACAGCAAATCAGACATGAAGCCTCAACTAAGTGAAGTAAGTAGAGGCTAATTTAATGTCTGTGTGTTATTTAGTGTGTTAGTAATTCTGGGCTCACAGCCTGTTTAGTTCAGCATCAGTATCTCACAGCTGAAACAAACGTTTTAGGATCTTCATGATCAACCTGCAAAATATTTAAAAATCTGTGAAACTATTACAGCTGAACACTGAGAAAGAAAACCTTCCACTTGAAATACAGAAATCTGGAAACGAGGCCACGGGACGTAACAGTGTGTGTATTTGTGTGTGTATGTGACAGCTCAGGACTCATCCAGAGGAGGGCTGCTTTGTTAGAAACTCCTGCACCATTAACATGAAGTCTTTGTAACTTTGTAACACCTGACTGTCCAATGTGCAGAAGAGCACAAAACATTATTCACAGTCAGGTCTTTTTTACTTCCTGCATGACCTGTAACATTGCAGACATTTATTAAAGTCAATATTCTGTACCAAAGGTTTCAGACATGAATCTAACTCACTTCTAATATGAGTGACACTAATTGCAGCATCGTGACAGATGTGCTGTACTGTAGTGCAGGTCTGAGAGAAGGAAAAACTACATGAAATTGATTTGTAGTGTTGCAGAGGTTTGTGTGTGTTTGACTCCAGTTTTTGTTCATCATGGACCGATTACAAAATGTGTATACATATCTGAAAGAAGTCACTGTAAAAACTCAGTTGATTTTCTGTGTGTGTCTTTTATTGTGGCTCTCCTCCTTGACCCCTTGGCTTCATCTTCAGTTCTGCTCCGTTTCATAAAAACTGCAGAATTACTGAGGAGCAGAAAATGCAGAGTCAAAGCTTTGAGCACAGTGTGTCACGGTCTGGCTGGCAGACCGTGGCGATGAGGAAAGTAGGACCCAAAACGCAGGACTCTGCGATGCCACAGTGCACTTTATTTACAGTGAATAGACAGGTCAGTCCAACAATTAACTCAGATGTAATTTGTCAATGGTGCTCATCACTTGCTCCCAGTGCGTCCCGTGCCGTAGCCCCCTTAGTGTGTGTGCTCCCCAACTCGCTTCTTCGCTCGACTTTCCTGGAGGAAGAAGGAAAAACCACAATTAGCCACACACGCTAGTCGACTCCCCAGACCACACGTCGCGCACAGACCGGTCAGGAGTAATAATCCCACGTCGACTGTCGCCGCGAGTCCAGGTTAAATACCTCTTCCTAGCCGGGAGGGATGATTACCACCAGCTGGTCAGGTAATCAGCTGCAACAGCGAAGAGGGACTCCCGATGACGACAGTCGCCCGGACACGCCTCTCCCACGACGCGCGCTTCCGTCAACAGCCCCGAGGACGGGGGGAGAGAGAGAGAAGCAGACACATGCACTCTACATACAAACGTGGACAGAACAGTAGACGACACAGACCCCAAATAGTCATAATAATAATAATAATAATAATAATAATAATAATAATAATAATAATAATAATAATAATAATAGACACTGCTCACGGCCCCCTGAGTCCTCCAGAGCCGGTCCGTGACACAGTGCCAAAACTTTCTTTCCTCTAACGCTTTCTCGGTCCCAAAAAAGTTGATTCTGTTGATCTGGATGTTTCAGTGGGAGAAATGTTTTGTTACTCAGCCAAGTGAATTCTTCCGTCTCAGCTGACTCCAGGTTTCCCCAAACTTATAAACATTACATTTCCATAATGACTGAAACCAGCACCACTCATGCTGTGAGGTCAGTTTCTTGGTTATTGATGAATGCAAATTGTCACTATCAGAGAGAAGTGACTGTTTAGAAACTCTTTTAGAGTAATTGATTCATAAATTAATGATTACTCTGTGATTCTAACGTTTGTTTTTCTTTTTCCAGGTTTGGATAAGAAATCAGGATCTAATCACAGAAATTTAGGTCTTTTAACATCTGTGTTATTAAAGCCAGTTTTTATGTTCAGTGTTTTGTCATTTAATAGCTGTTCAGATTATTATATCCTTCTTTCCACTGTTTGTCTCGAAGGAATCAGGATTTCAGTCATTTATTTAGTCGGTCTTTGTTACTGCACTCAGCTTTTTGGGGGGAAAATGCACTTTTAATTTTAAAACTTTGTATATTTGTATGTTTGTATATTTCTTTATTATTAGGAAAAACTGTTGTTCATAAAAGGTAACATTTTGTCCTGTTTGTCAAATATTTTGACATCAAGTGATTTTAAGTGAGAATTGTGAAAATGAACAAACAAGCTGCTCGTGTTGCTGAAATGAAATCTAATGCAACAGTTTATTCACTGCACTGCTGTTTGACCTCTTTGCAAAGGTAAATCAAACTCACAAAGACAACCTAGTTGTGTGAACCTTGATTTATTTAAAACATTTCCACAGGAAATGTTTTTGAAAACACATTAATAGATCCCCACTTTTGGATGTCACCACATATAAGGTAATTTATTGGGGATCTTTTCACATTATATGTTTATTATTGGACAGAAAAACAAAACAAAAAAAAGAAGTTGAGAGCATCAAGCTAAGGCTTCGTTCATTAGGAATTGCATTCATCATAGGGATGGTATTGGTTTCCTCCAGACATGATGCTTGGCACTCAGGCCAAAGAGTTCCATGTTTGTTTCATCAGACCAGAAAAGTTTGTCTCTCATGTTCTGAGAGTCCTTGCCTTTTGGTAAAGTCCAGGTGTGTTTCCATGTGCTTCTTGGGACCTTCAATATTGCACATATTTTTCTGCACACTTTCCTACAATCCCGTCTCAGAGATATACAACCAATTCCTTGGACTTCATGGCTTGGTTTGTGCTCTGTCACCTATGTGACCTGATAGAGACCGGTGTGCGCCTTTTAAAATCCTGTCCAATTCAACTGAATTCATCACACATATAGAAACATCTGCCAGATGATCATTGGCAGCAGGATACACCTGAGCTCAACTTCCAGTGTCATGGTAACATCTGTGAATAGTTATGTGTGTGTTATAGTTTTGGTTTTCTTTTTAATAAATTTGCAAGAATTACAAGCAAACATTTTCACTTTGTCACTCTGGCGTATTGTGTGCAGAGTTTCAAGGTGAGAATGAACTGAATGAGACAGTAACATGACAAAATGTAAAACAAATCACTATGGTTACGTTCAGAACAGACTGCTGCAGAGACGTGCCTCCTTATTTATGGTGACCGGGCTTAGGAGACAGAAGTATCTGTAGATGGTTATTCTACTTATTAACATTTCATAAATGCTCCAGTGTGATACAATAAAGCGAGTAAACTGAACATTCTTCCATCAACCATATTTTTCTAGTCTGCCTCGACACTCTGAATATGTGTTAAAGTCAGGTACCAACGTAGCTAGAAGGAACTACAAGAAGGTAACGTCTTGCTGTAGTTCCAGGCTGCACATGTTTATATTATTGTTATTATTATTATTGCCTTTCATGCTGTTGCAGCTATTGTATGTGATAACCCACTGACTCCTATACAGTGAGACTTTTTTGTTTCCTCTCTGCCAACTGATGTAAGAGTTTGCTGTTGAACCATAGGCTGAGCAGTCACAATTGTTCAGTTAACATTTTATTTTATACAAAGTGCCAAAACCTACGGTGGCCCCTAGAGACAAAGCACGTACAAACTCCAAAACACTTGCAAACTCCAAAACACGTACAAACTCCAAAACACAACGGAAGTGCTCCAGGACGCTAGGGGCAGTGTTGAGCTCGATTTGCAAAATAAACGGCAAGTTTGTCTGTATGGGACGGTCTAGTCTCCGTCGCGCTTCCCAGGTTGCCTAGCAACCATGATACTAACCGCTGGAAACGTGTCATACAACTTGGTTTGACAGAAATGAGGGAGAACATATTTTGTTCATTTGTTTGTTTGTTTCTACAAGAGGTTTGTGTGATTTGATAAGTATCTGAGGCTGAGACCACAGGACTGTAAAACATGATTGTTGGGCTTCATTTCTGTACTGAACAGTTATTTCAAGATTAGTTAGTAAATAAGAATTAGATGATGTTGTTCATGAGACTAAAGTCATATCACTTTGGTAATGTAAATATAATATGGCCAATATTATAGTTATTATATTAATCATTATTAGCTATTACAGCAGTGAACATGAACTCTGTGTCAAATACTGAGCTTCAGTACAGATTCAAGTTGCAGTTATTTATATGTCTTATCACCTTAAATCTTCACTCAAAGACAAGTATCTTTGACAGTGCATATATAGGTGTATCATATATAAGAGACAAATGTTGTTCCTTCAGTATGTTAGCATTACTAAATTTGGCTCATCAACTTACCTCAGAATATATAAAGCATATAAACAATTACAGCAATATGATGCAACAAACACAGCAGTGCTACTGATCCAAAATACTCAAAGCTTCTTAGAACTGAAACAAACATTTATTTTTAGCTCCATTCTGCTGCTGATACAGACTTTAGGTTTCTGAACATTAAACTTGTTGCTGCCTTTCATAGTGTGTAACTTGAAGGCCCTGAGTACTTTCTCCCACACTGAAAACACTGGAATGATAAAATTATTTGAACATTACCTAATAAGACTGATTCAGGACAGACAATTAGTTATTTTAAACTTTTCTAGCAGTCCTTCACAAACAGGGAACAGTCTGTCTATTCTCTCCATCTGTCAGCTGCTGCTGGCTCTTCCTCCTCCTCTTCCTCACACACTGCTGAGTTTGTCCTGGTGGATCATCAGGGGTGCAAAGCCTCACAGATGATGTGCAGCAGTGGGTCCCTCAGTCTGTCCTCACTCTGGACACTTGCAGTTGTCACACATGGAAATCAAATGTGTGATAAGCTGCAGGATTCAAACACACAAGTGTGACTTATAAACACATGTTCATACTTTTATTCCACAATCAGAGAGAAAGAAACAGAGAGAGTGTGCAGGACAGACAGACGGGTGACAGTCTCAGGTGTACACACTGCTACAAAACAGGAGGATTTAGTGTTTGTGTTATTACGAGTGCTAAACAAGAAGAGTTCCCAGATGGTACAGTGGACACATGTGTGACTCCTGTGATTAAAGCATCTTTCTTTCAGCTTAACGAGTGAACCGTCAGCTCGTTCAAACACACGTTAAAGTCCGTTTGGCTCGACACCACCGAACAGAGGCAGCAATATAACACAGCTAACATTAACAGTGCAGTGAATCCTGCTCGTGCCGTGATATTCAGGACTGCAAACCGAGCAGCATCACTGACTTTCAGCTTGTTGTGTTTGTGGATATATGACTGACTTTAATTATCCACAAAATCATCACAATCTCTGTAAGATTAAGGTCGACTATTGAACGGCGCATATTTTAAAGTAAAGGCTTTAAAACCAAGTTAATTCTGAAAGTACAGACATCGCTAATGTCACATAACTTTCCCGACATGTGGCCAACAATAATGGTTTAATGTTCTTCATTAAAAAAATATTTGCGCATAAATAAGTGACATAATATTCAGTACTTACTTCTGAAAGTTTACTCTTCCTCCGCTCCGCTTCCACCGTTTTTTTTTCGGCAAAATTATCCACACCACCACCGCACTATGAAGTCTGGGATATGTTGGGCCATGAAGGCTACACCGACCCATCCTTAAAATTCAAGGAAATTAAGGAGGCATTTGAGGGCCGCATGTAGAGCAGCCTTTGAATTGGGACAGCCTTCTCTTGTCGCTGTGACGTAATCGGCCTTAAAATGCGGCCTTTAAGGCTGCAAACCCCAAATCCGGTCATTGGTACTTCCTGGCTTGTGTAGTTACTATGTAACCAAAGCTCAACACTGCCCCTAGCGTCCTGGAGCACTTCCGTTGTGTTTTGGAATTTGCATGTGTTTTGGAGTTTGCAAGTGTTTTGGAGTTTGTAAGTGTTTTGGAATTTGTACGTGCTTTGTCTCTAGGGGCCACCGTAAAAACCAGCTACCTATGACAACTACTGAAAAACATAAACACGTCGCTACAACATGCATATGGTGGATGTACTGTGATCTGTGACTGAACCTGCCCTGCATCGCGCAACCATCACTACCAGCCAACTAATGTGACGAAGACTGAGTAGCCTACGCCACCTGCTGGTATACATGTACACGGAGCATGAGAAGCTCGGGGTTAACGAGCTTTACATTACAAATGAATCTCTGCACAGATCAGATGTAGGAGGAGAGTAGCAAAAGGCGCGTGTAAAAATCAGACAGTTGAACAGCTGAACGACTTGTAACTGCAGATATTTAGGGGAAAATCGTAAAAAAAAAAAAACAATTAAAATGTTTGAATGGTGATTGGGGTTTCACGTGTGTACAAACAGTCTGTAGGATTGTGCTGCTCTTGACCTGGAAAAAGATCTGAAGAGAAATCGAAAGTTACGAACATTGAAACGTGTTCAGTGCAGCCGCTGTCTGTGCTTTTAGTCCTGTCTTGTTATTATGTAAGCTTTCTGTGCTTCTGCCGCTCCTGGTAAACTCCGCTTTCACTCTATTCCCGTCCACTTGTCAATCAATCAGCACTCGATCAACGCTATCCCTGTCCGGAGACATGCAGGTAGTCTGTTGAAAGACTGAACAGGAGCATTAATGGGGTGGGTGGAAAGCCCACTCTGTCAGAACGAAACACTTTAAGCGTAATTTATTGTCCTCGAGTGCGTTCACATCTCCGTTTGGACAGCGAACTGAGAGTTGGTGGTGGAGCTGCTCCGACTTTTAGAGCTGGAAGTGACGTGAAACGTTGAGTAACTTGACTCCACGCGAGCGGTACGCATTTGATTGGATCAAACTCGAGGAACTGCAGAAGCAGGAACCTGGAGTTTAAATGAACGGCGTGTCAATGCAATGTCCTCCTTTGGAGTTTTATATTATTTTCTTGCTGTTTTCATTTCCGGAGCCTTTGACAAAGGTGAGAAAAAAACTGCATATTAATGACAGTATGTGAGTTAGACCCTTTTATAGAATTGACTTTTATCCAAATATGCCGTCTGAGTGATTGCTGTCATATTCATGTTGTCTTTAACTTTTGTTGAAAGGAAAACAGATTTCATATATTTTATTTAAAATGTTCATTTTGATAATTAAAAATAAAACTCGAGAAAATACTTCTTCTGGGTGGTCACGATGAGTCGCTGAAGTGTGCGGACATGTGGCTAATCGACCCTTCAGACAGTGTAGCTCGATAGCTGCCCATGCGCTTTCTCGTCTCTAACATAAACACGTTACTTTTGGATGCTAGCGCTTTTCAGAGGGTGAAACTCAAATAATATCTGCCTTTCTCATTCCAAGTACGAAGTGTTGATCTATTGGGAATGACAGATAAATGTAATCAGAATGAGTATGCAATGGTCACACGAGATGAGAGATAAGAGGGCGGTGCCTAAACTTTACCTGCGTCCTGTAACTCTTCACTTGTTTTTCTTTTCTTTTTTTTCTCATTTTTTCTACAATCTGTGTGAGGCTCCGTGAACATTTACAGAGCACTCTAGTCAAAGCTTTGAGCCACCCCACCCCTCCCAGTTACAGGGGCGGTGTTCCAGATCTACTGGCGTTTAGATCAACTGGCGTTGGTCGAACAGATGTGTGGCAGTCTTGCGTTTCAGGAGCTGCTACCGACAAACCAGCAAAAAAAACGGCAAATGTGTCACCTGTGACACTTGTGAGGTTATCTCAAACACACCCCGTCAGTCTTGATGCTGGTGAACAACAAAATGTTTAAAAATGTGGCGAGTTTACCTGGTGATATCCTCATGCGCAACGCGATCGCGAAAACAGCAAACAAGTAACACCACGCCGATGTTGTTCACGGGACAGCAAGAGTAAACGATCGGGAGACTCTTGTCGTCGTTATCGTTCCCCTCGCACAGTTTATGTCTCCGGTTTCAGCGTTTTTGCTTCACAACTAAAGCGAGCAGTTTACTTTGTGCACTAACATGGACTCGAGTCAACCAGCGCCACCTCTGGCCAAGTGCCACAGCCTACAGCCAGATCAGCCTGTGACACACATCTGCACCACGTTCGAATTCGTTTCATGCACATTTGTACCTTTCAATTGTGTCTGTTTGTGCGTCATGCAAATAAACCATTGAAATGAATGAAATGATATCATATATTTATTATCAGCCTACATTTGTACAAAATGCCAAATGACATACACATAGTCATAAGAATCACCATCCTGATATCAATACTTTTGCCCATAAGAAAAATGTCGTGAACAAATATATGACACACTAATATTTCACCAGTGTTGTAACATCACATGTCGTTAGCATAGTCTGTCTGTGTCTTTTCTCTGCGAACGAACATGTTAGAGTTGGTTGTTATATACAGTCTGTATAAGTGTGGTTAATCTACTAAACATTTGTAAGGAGATGGCAGTTACTGTGAATGTACAGCAGGTGATTAGTAATAAACAGTCAGACAATGACTCTGACAATCTCATTCAGTCTTGCAGATTGAATGCACCTTCTGTGGAAAGTGGTACCACACAGTGTGTGTGGACTTCCCCTGTGCAGAAGGCGACTACAAATGTTGTGGGTGCTAAATAAACAGAAAAAATTGATCCCTGTTGTCTTTGCTTACTGATTGTTTTCAGTGTTGACAATCCACATTGTTGGCATTGCATCTGTCAACATGTTTGTGGGTAGATTTGGATGTACCAGGGGTAAGTGCAGCCACTCAGCCTCTTCTCAATGTCATCATAGCAGCAGGTGAAGATGTGTCACAAGTTAATCTAGTAGTGGGCTATGGTATTTGGCCACAGGTGGCAGCAGTGGACTGACCTCCATTTGAAACTGCTCCAGCTGCTGTGTGATAGTGGATCTGCTACAAATTGAAGATCATATGGAATTTTTGGAAACTAACCCTTGTATTATGTTGAAGAACAAACAATTGACATTGATTTTGTTGCGGGTCATTTAGATCCGTACTGTCTAAATCCACTCAGAATTATCCAAAAACTGCAATAAAACAATAGCAACTTTATTTCCCATCAGATAAACATGTAGAACACAGACATACAACTGTTAGACTTTCCATAACTATTTTAGGAACAATTTGGTTTTTCGTTCTTACAAACACGTATTTTGAACTTGCCCAACTTTCTCAGTTTTTCAATGCTCAACATTTTCGATTTTGTCCACATGATGGACAGAATGTAACTGTGTGCTTTCTGCAGATGTACTTCTTGCATTTCTCACAGAAAGTGCTTGTTTTCAAACAGGAACCTTCCTAACTAAGATTTAAAACAAAAGATTTCTACGTCTCCTCCAGTCTCACAAACAGATGACAAACCAAGCGACACACCTGAGTCACTGACTTTCTTAAATCCACTCACTCTCACTGGCTGTTTATTACTAATCACTGTGTAACTGCTGTGAATTCACAGTAACTGCCATCTCCTTACAAATGTTCATTAGATTAACCACACTTATACAGACTGTATATAACTCCAGCCATGTTGATGGATTGCCTATATTGGCTGGAAATATTCATTTCCAGGGAAAAGACACAGACAGACGATGCTTACAGGATGTGATGTGACAACAACACTAATGAAATATTGATGTGTCATATTTGTCCAAGGCGTATTTCATTGTTATGGGAAAAGAGAATATTAAAATCATGATGACCAATTGGAGTGGTGATTTCTATGACTTTGTAGAATAGAATAGAATAGAATTCAACTTTATTGTCATTGCACATGCACAGGTACAGGGCAACGAAATGCAGTGTATATGTATTTGTGTATATAATTTGGAATTTTGTAAAAATGTAGGCCAATAAGGAATATATGATATCATTTCATTCATTTCAAAGGTTTATTTGCATGACGCACAAACAGACACAATTGAAAGGTACAAATGTGCATGACACGAATTCAAACGTGGTGCAGATGTGTGTCACAGGCTGATCTGGCTGTAGGCTGTGGCACTTGGCCAGAGGTGGCGCTGGTTGACTCGACTCCATGTTAGTGCACAAAGTAAACTGCTCGCTTTAGTTGTGAAGCAAAAACGCTGAAACCGGAGAAATAAACCGTGCGAGGGGAACGATAACGACGACAGTAGTCTCCCGATCGTTTACTCTTGCTGTCCTGTGAACAACATCGGCGTGGTGTTACTTGTTTGCTGTTTTCGCGATCGCGTCGCGCATGAGGATATCACCAGGTAAACTCGCCACATTTTTAAACATTTTGTTGTTCACCAGCATCAAGACTGACGGAGTGTGTTTGAGATAACCTCACAAGTGTCACAGATGACACATTTGCCGTTTTTTTTGCTGGTTTGTCGGTAGGAGCTACTGAAACGCAAGACTGCCACACATCTGTTCGACCAACGCCAGTTGATCTAAACGCCAGTAGATCTGGAACAGCGGTCCTAGCCTGTTTTGACTCAATGTAAATATTTAATATACGTTAAGTCCCATTAACGTTTTTGAGTTAATGGGACTCAAAAACGTCTGTTTAACTTTGTTAGCCGGACGTTTTTCCAATCCTTACTAATAAATGTCATCCAGGATACATGTCATACGTAATACCTGCCATTATCCAAAGGCTCATCTGCTTACATTTATCTTTTGCTCGTTTCTCCTCCTCTTCTTTTCTCTTCTTTTCTAAACTGAGGATCTGATGGCTGTAACCTTTTCTTGTCCATCTTCCATCAGTAATTTTTCACTCCAGTATCAAACACAAATCCCCCCAACCTGAGAATCACCACAACCACAACCTACACTGATAAACCTAAGTGCACAGATTCGGTTTCTATAGGTTTTTTTTCTTCTTTTTTCTGGGATTTCGTACAACCGAGGGAAAAATAATTAATACGTAGTGGGCTTGGATGGACTGACAATATTATGAATGAAATGGGCTTTATTTAGAAACAGCCTACTCCATGTGCGGCAAGCAGCAGGCGCACCTCGCAAACGGAGGGCGCCCTTACTGCCGCAAATGGACAATAGAAAACCTATCGGCGCCCATGCAATCCCAAAAATGCGCTGGCATGATCAGAGGCAGAACCAGACATTTGAAACACCCGGGGCTTAGCCCAAAAGGGTAGTATGCATGTGGGATTTTTTTTTTTTTTTTGGGGGGGGGGGGGTAGAAATGACTGAAAGATTAATAGGGTCTGTTTTGAGTTTTGTTCAAAAAAGTTCAGAAGCAGGACTACTTTGGACTTAACCAAGACAGAACCAGAATCAGAACTAGATGATAGTAGCACTAAAAATCATCATAGACCTGCACTACACTTATTTTTTAATTCTACCAAAGTCCACTATTTAGATTGAGAAAAGTTTATATAATTATTTAGCCTTGTTGTGCAAACAAGCCTGCAAAACTTAATAAATATAGAATTTGAAAAATAACAAACCTAAAAAGAAACACTAGGTACGAGATACATGAGGACCTATGATACGGTGATACTTTTGGTAAACAACCATTTGACTAACATGTGTGTCTCACCTGCTCTTGTTCATCTCTGTTCTGTCCTCATTCTCCATCTCCCTCTCTGTTCCTCTCTCTCCCTCTTTGTGCTGACAATCATCAAATATACAGATATTTACAAACTCTTCAGATAAAAACACAAACACTTTTTTAATTGTAACATCAAATCAGACTAAATGTTTATTTTTTTTAGATTGATAAATATAAAAAACATATTTGTTAACTTTAAGAGTAAAGAGAGAAACTATCTGTATTTCTTAATTGCAAATGGCACCAAATTGTATTCAAACTGAGCCACACTTATGGAGCTCCACAATTCTCTTCCTGGTGTTTTGGTTGACATCTCTTGATTTTCCCATGTCACAGAAACAGGCTCTGTGTTTTGCCTTATATGCATCCACAGCTGTGCCACCAATTTACTCACATGGACTCTACTAACCTATCAGAAGCTTCTTCAGCTCAGAATGGAATCATCTGGAGTTTCTTATTAATTAACAAACTTAGTGTACATGTACTCCTAAATTTGGTGAAAGTGATAAAAAATAGAAGCTCTGTCTCTCTTTATTCTGACATTTAACTCATTCAAAATATATTTCAATATTTATCTAAAACAAAAGTTTACTCTAAATTGATGTTGTACAGTAAAAAATTTTATGTTTTCTCCCTAAAATGTATGTAAATATCTGGTTTCAACTGTGAATATCCTGCTGTGTACTGAAATCCCTCTTGTTTTGCATAGAAATATACTGAACAACATACAAAGCATAATATATAAAATAACATTTACCTGAGAAACAACTGAAAATATGAAATAAACACATGTAAGCTAAGACTCTCTAAAAAAATAGCATTTGTTCGGCTTTTCATTTCGCCATTTGTTGATTCACTTGAAGAGCAAGTAAGGTAATATTGGTCAAGTGATCAGTTTGATATCAATCTTTCGTGATGCACCGTCATATTTACATTATTTGTACGGTACGAATGATTTGCTTTGGTACCTGGTCAAACTTAAGCTCTCCTTAGTATGGCTGGCTCCGTTTCTCCAACAGTGCACTCACAGGCAGCAGCTGCCCCGCCCCCTCGCTCAGTCGCTTAGTGCCTGAGCTCGGATCATACCAATATCAGGGGGGATTCACGCACAGTCGTAAATTCCCACAGTGTGCACTATGTGCTTCGAATATTGTGTGTACTTTTTGTTTTATACAGTTGTCAGCCAGGCATCTAACTATGAAAAAATTACACTCCAAAAGACCCCGGGCTTCTGACAAAACAATCCGGGCTTAAGCCCAGTAAGCCACCCCCACGCTCCGCCCCTGGGCATGATCATGGGTGCAAGCAACTTTTTTTGCCGATGCCCATGCTTCCGCCTGTTAGATATATTAGTATTATGGGAGCATTTACTGGGTACTTTTTTTGATGATATTAGACAGAAGATTCTGTGACTCAACAAGGCTCTTTATGTTAACCGTCATTTTCTCTTGCTTTGTCAACTCAAGATTTTATGGTGTGAAAGTAGATACTAAGGTTGGAGGGAAAACACCAACAAATCACTCTTTTACTTATCACTCCCTTGCAGAAGATGTTTATGTGAAGACCATCTGGGTTGTGTCAGAACTCACGGATGTAGGAGACCTCTGTATAAGATTTATAGGCCTTGAGAGTGCATCTTACTGCAATTGTAGAACAAAGGATTCTAACTGTCTAGTGTTTAACGGACCTGTCAAAGGTATGTTGAGATACGATTGTAGAAGGCCTCTTTCAGAGCTGGGGGACCTTCCTTATATGGTTTTAACTTAAAACTTGTTGACACACGAACTTTCTGCCTATAAATACTGCTGCACAAAAGAATAAAACTTTGAGTTGATTTTGGGAAAGCAACCTGAACAGTCTCTGTATCATTTTGTTCTCCTAACTGCTCCTGACGTCGTAACTAACCCGCTGACGGCATATCTGAGTGCTACTTGAGAATATATTGCTGAGTGTTACTTAAGAATAATTTTGAATCTTATAGGGTAAAGACAAAACTCTGCTTATAGACGCCCACGCCTCGGGGAAACCCGATCCACGGACCAGACCCGGGACGGAGTTTCTTTCACCGCCCCCACCACGATGCCGCCCTGGGCAACGCCCCATGTCGCCCATATCAAAAACATTTCCTTGATTTCCCTTTTTCAGCATTAAATGTATTTAACTTTAAAATGTCACGTTAAACCCACAGTAGCATAAATTTTTCATTTCCATGATTCTTTTACATGTATTCCTACATTTTTGTGCTCTGAAATTAAAACTTGTACAAATATGTCTAAAACGCCACAGGGCAGCTAGGGGATCCATGTAATCAAGGTGTAATTTTAAGGTTAGTTGACGGATTTGCAGTGCTTCCCATTTTTGTCAAATTATAGAAACAATAAAGAAAAGTGCAGTCATCTCTGCAACACTACAGACCGCTTTCATGTAGTTTAATCTCAGATCTGTGATATCCAGTATTTGTCAAAATACTACAGTTAATGGGACTCAAAGACCGGATTTGTTTTGGATTAATGTACAAATCTTACAGGATACGGTGCTGACATTAATAAATACTTAGCGCTAGATGATGCACTGAAAATAAATTAAACCCCCCCCCCCAAAAAAACAATAATGGTGTGCGCATTTACGCACACAATTCCGTCATCGTTAATGAGTCAGGATGTAGGGGTAAATATGTCTTTTGTTCCTCAACATACATGTCAGTTGGTACACAGATTTCAGGTTCGCATGGAATCGAAATGAAGCATTCCTCTACTAGAAGAAACCTGCACTTCATAAGAGCTGAATTCAGAATTTGCCAGAGAGCACTGTTAGCAGAGACGGGTCTTCCAGCAGAATCTGCATGAATACTGAAGATACTTATTATCTAGACGGAGGAAGTGGGGCATCGGCTTTTACCGGAACATTCACACCAATGTGACTTTGTTTACCGAACTCTCGCATATACTCTGCAGCATAACAGGAAGCATCCTTTCAAAAATAAAATCACAACAGATGACAATGAGGGCATACCTATTAACTAGGGGTGCAACGATACTCATATCGATATTGAACCGTTCGATACAGTGCTTTCGGTTCGGTACGCATATGTATGAACAATACAAAATTTTTAATTTATTTTATCAACTTTCCTTCTCACGATGCTGTCTGTGTTGAGAGCTCAGTGGATCTGCGCTCACAGTGCAGCCTAGGCGGAGTAGTCGAACACAGATTCACTGAGCGCAGGGCAAGCTAGCAAGACGGAAGTTAAGCTCTCGTTGCAACATGGCAAATTGAACCTCCCCCACCCTCATTCAGATCGTTTGGAACTATTTTGGTTTTCATGTGACGTATGACCCTGAAGGTAAGCGCGTCATGGACTGTTGTGAAATCTGTTTATGTTGTCCTAGTAAGGCTACCATGAGGGCAGCCACTAGAGGTCGCTAGAAGACCAGTGTGTATAGGTGTTTTCCAGAAATTGATGTAGCCACGTACACTGCTGCTACAATTCAATAAGAAGTGGTTCGTGCTTGAGAACCCTGCGTCTTATTGCCTCCGAACATGACATGGTGTCAGAATTGAGGACTTCACGCCGAGTTACGCGAAGAAATGGCTAAATTTGGACCTCCGGAGCCGTTCGACTTTACACAGCCGGCAGAGTGGCCGATATGGCGGCAGAGATTCTCCCATTTTCGAGTGGCGTCCAAGCTAGGGATGGAGAGCGGCGAAGTGCAGGTGAACTCGCTTCTTTACTCCATGGGGAGAGATGCCGAACCAATATATGGCTCGTTTGTGTTTCCTGCTGCTACGGAGGCCAGGCCAAGTCCGCAGTTTGAGTATGATCTGGTTATACAAAAGTTCGATGAGCACTTTGTCCCAAAGAGAAACGTTATCCACGACCGTGCCTGTTTTCACAAACGGAGCCAGAGGGCTGGGGAGACTGTCGAGGCTTTCGTGCGGAGCCTGTACGAGCTCGCGCAGCACTGCGAGTTCGGCGGCAGTAAAGACGAGCAGATCCGGGATCGTATCGTCATTGGATTAATTGACAAAGATGTTTCACAAAAACTCCAGCTCGAGGCGGACTTAACTTTGGATAGAGCCATTCAACTAGCACGCCAGAGTGAACAAGTCAAACAGCAAAGTGCAGACCGAGTGGAAAGCACGGTGAATGAGGTGAAACAGAGGCATTATAACAGCATGAGAAGGAGTTACTACCAACCTCATCAGGTACGTGAGCAACAACGTGGTGAGAGTAAACCAAAATGCCAAAGATGCAACAGGGTGCATGACAAAAGAGAAAACTGCCCAGCCCACAATAAAAGATGCAGAAAGTGCAATAAGTTGGGACACTTTGAAGTTGTATGCAAAACCAAAATGCTAAAATAGGTCAGGGCTGAGGCTGTAGAGGACTCAGATGAGGATTCATTCTTCATAGGGGAGCTTTTCCTGGGAGCAGTAATTGAGCCAAAAACAACAGCCATTGAGGAGTCAGGCTCAGATGCCAACTGGGACATTGAGCTATTGGTAAATGGCAGTCCAGTTGATTTCAAAATTGATACAGGCGCAGACACCACTGTTATGACAGAAACGACCCTTAATAAGCTACAGCAGAGACCCAAACTTATCCAGTGTAAGCCAACTGTGTACAGCCCTGGTGGAAAAGTCAAGTGCATGGGTAAATTCCTTGCTACTACAGAGTACAAAGGCCAAAAGTACCAGTACTGGATTATAGTTATAAAAGGGCAATATGCAAGTAACCTACTGGGGAAGACAGTAGCAAAGCGCATGGGATTAGTCACTAGAGTTAACAAAATCAGTAGTGACTTAACAGAGGATGTGTTCGGAGAAATTGGCCTGCTGAACTGTGAACCTGTAAAAATCGACCTGACCGAAGATGCAGTGCCGTACAGTGTAACCACCCCACGCCGGGTGCCTTTTCCTCTCCTCCCAAAAGTGGAAAAGGAAATAAAGCGCATGCTCAAACTTGGCATCATTGAGGAAGTCACCGAGCCAACAGACTGGTGTGCATCAATGGTGCCTGCTCCAAAGCGCAACAAGGATGAGGTCAGGGTGTGTGTGGACTTAAAACGTCTGAATAAGGGAGTAAAGCGTGAACGGTACATCTTGCCCACATTGGATGACATAACTCCTAAGTTAGCAGGGGCTAAAGTTTTCTCCACTTTGGATGCCTCCAGTGGGTTCTGGCAAATACCACTGGATCCCAGCTGCCAAAAACTAACCACGTTCATAACTCCCATGGGCAGGTTTTGCTTCAGACACCTGCCATTTGGCATAACTTCAGCACCCGAGATCTTCCAGCGGCTCATGAGCACCTTGCTCAAGGGCCTAGAGGGGACTGTCGTCGTGATGGATGACATATTGGTTTTCGGGGCTAACAAAGAGGAACATGACCAACGCTTAGGTGCAGTATTACAGACAATCAAAGCATCAGGACTTAAGCTCAACAGGTCCAAGTACCACTTTGGAAAGAATGAACTACAGTTCTTCGGTCACATCATCAGTGCGGATGGTGTGAAACCTGATGATGGCAAGGTGGAGGCTATTGCCAGGATGCCCAGCCCCACCAATGTAGAACAACTCAGGCAGGTACTCGGATTAATAAACTATGTTGGAAAATTCCTGCCAGGCCTGTCCACGGTGCTGCACCCCCGATCCAATCTACTCAAAAAAGAGACTGTATGGGTGTGGGGCGAGCCTCAGGAGCAAGCATTCAACAAAGCAAAAGCAATGCTCGTGGCTGCACCAGCACTTTGTTATTATGATGCAGGCCGACCAACAGTTGTCAGTGCGGACGCCAGCAGCTATGGCCTGGGTGCTGCACTGTTACAGGACAATGACGGGGAGTTACGGCCTGTTGCCTTTTGTTCTCGCACGCTCACAGACGCAGAGAAAAGATATTCGCAGATCGAAAAAGAGTGTTTAGCATCTGTCTGGGCCTGCGAACGTTTTACCCGCTACATCCAAAGCATGGGTCATGTACGTCTACAAACTGACCATAAGCCCTTGGTGCCTTTGATCAACTCATACGACCTTGATAAAACGCCACTGAGATGTCAGAGATTGCTGATGCGACTGATGTGATTCAATGTCACTGCTGAGCATGTTCCCGGTAAACAGTTAGTGGTGGCGGACGCACTCTCCAGACATCCACTGCACGGATGCTACCCGTCCGAGACAGACAGCCATGTCAAGGCATATGTGAGCAACGTAGTGACAAGCAAACCTATCAAGTCACATAAGTTGGAGGAAATTCGTAGAGCTACACAGAGGGACCCAGAGCTTCAAAAAGCAATCATCTTCATCAGACAAGGGTGGCCTCGGAGAATGGCAAAGAGCTCACCACTGCAAGGCTTTTATGCAGCCAGAAGCCACCTTTCAGAATCAGATGGTCTAGTGCTCTACCACGATCGCATCGTAATTCCCACAGCACTTAGACCCAGTGTCCTTGACCAATTACATGAAGGCCACCAAGGACTAACTAAATGTAGAGAGCGCGCAAGATCAACAGTGTGGTGGCTCAACATTGGACTTCAAATAACACATAAGGTGAGGTCATGCAACTTTTGCAGAGAGCACAAGCCTACACAGCGACGGGAACCTCTCGTGACTACTCCTCTGCCCAATGGCCCCTGGCAAAAGATTGCAGCTGATCTTTGCGAGCTTGAGGGTAAGAACTTTCTTGTCGTTGTTGACTATTTTTCAAGAGACATTGAGATTGCTTCCCTCACTACAACAACCAGCAGACAGGTCATTAACAAGCTTAAACACATGTTCGTTAGATGGGGCATCCCGTTATAACTGGTCAGTGATAATGGGACGCAGTTCACATCATCAGAGTTCCAAGACTTCAAACTGAGTTATGGCTTCACCCACACTACATCGAGCCCTCATTACCCCCAGTCAAATGGAGCTGCTGAAAGAGCTGTCCAAACGGCCAAGTACATTCTCAAACAGCCTGACCCCTGCTTAGCCTTAATGAGTTACCGCTCTACACCAATTGCAGCAACCGGTGCAAGCCCAGCTCAACTTATGATGGGACGTCAAATCCGCACCACCGTCCCAGTACTCGAAAAGACATTGCTGCCCAGTCCAGTCAATAGGGACACGGTGTGCCAAAGAGATGCTGCAGCTAAGGACTCTTACAGATTCTTCTACAACCGCAGACATTCAGCTCGTCCACTTCCTGAGCTTCTCCCAGGCCAGGATGTTGTAGTGAAGCTTGACGGGGAAAAGGGGTGGACGACTCCAGCCAAGGTCATCAGTAAGTCTAAGGAGCCGAGATCCTACTTGGTGGAGATGGCGAATGGGAACGTGACTCGCCGCAACAGACGACACCTTCAGCCTGTCCCAGGCACCGCTGATCCTGAGGAGCAGCAGCAGAGCACTGTTCCAGCTACACCGACTACTCCAACTAAAGGGGCGGCTGCTTCCCAAGAACCACCAGTAAGGCAGGCGTTGCCAATCCCTGTCCCGGGGTCTCCTCTCCGCCCTACCACACCTGTGAGAGTGACTACCAGGGGGCGGGAAATTAAAGTACCTCTCAGATTCAGAGACTGAGGACTATCTCCTTTCTATGTTCTAAGGGCAGAATAATCCCTTATCAGGACTGAGGGTAGTCTACCCCTGTGATGTCCTGCGTTCTGACAACACTGTTTTATGTTTAAAGTACTTTTGTTAAAAGGGGAGATGTTGTGAAATCTGTTTATGTTGTCCTAGTAAGGCTACCATGAGGGCAGCCACTAGAGGTCGCTAGAAGACCGGTGTGTATAGGTGTTTTCCAGAAATTGATGTAGCCACGTACACTGCTGCTACAATTCAATAAAAAGTGGTTCGTGCTTGAGAACCCTGCGTCTTATTGCCTCCGAACATGACATGGACAAAAGTAAAACAGTATGTTGGATGTGCCATGCAATGCTCAATTACATTGGTGGGAACTAGTGCATTAGCGCAGTTAGCTCATTAACGTGTTGGCCGTCCAGCCCCATGCACGGAGCAATCTGCGGTAGCTCATTACCAGAGATTTGCCGCATTGTGGCGTTAACGTTATTTCAACGAGATTAATGCTGACAGCACTAGTGGGAACACAACGAATATGACTGCACATTTATACCGACATCATCCTAGTGCAAAGACAAGTGGAAGCAGACAAAAACAACAAGCACGCATGCTACAAACTTTACCCGAGTCATTTAGACAGCCATTAGCACATGATTCTCCTTATGGGGACCTGATATGTTTAATATGCTGCTGAGAATATAGCCCAGAAGAAGCGTATAGTATAGCTTTTATTTTGGAAAGAGACATTTCTCTGTAACAAACTCTCTTTTCCAAAGATGAGTGATTCCTCAATCAGATATATATATATTTTTTATTACTTTGTTGTTTCAGCAACATTACATTTAAAAACTGCACTTTTGAGTTAAAATATATATTTATAATTTTATTAAATGACAAATTAAAAAGGCATGAACATTTTTTTTTGTATCGAAAAAATATCGAACTGTGACACCAAAGTATCGAACCGAACCGTGAATTTTGTGTATCATTGCACCCCTACTTGTTAGGATGCCTGGGTCGTTGACCTTATAATATTATTTATAATTTCTAGTCTTTGGTTTCTTTGAGTTCTGTCTTATGGTTTATGTCTCTGTCTTCTCTAGTTGCTCTGTCTCCCCTGTCAGCTGTATCCCCTTGTCTAGTTCGCGTCTCTGTGTATCCTTAGTTGCTATATCCCCGTGTCCAGTCAGTGTCTGTGTCTGCCCTGGTCCCACGTCTCTGTTCCCTCTGTTGCAGTGGGTGCGAGTCTGTGTCTTTAGTTCAGTCTGTGTCATGTTTCCTGTTTTATTTTGAAGGTCCTTGTCTGAGGTTAATGTATCTGGTTTCGCTTCCCCTTGTCTCGTTAGGCCTGATTTGCCCCAGCTGTGTTTCCCTCCTGTTACCCATTCCCTGATTGCTCCCTCTGTGTATTTAAGCCCTGTGTTTCAGTTTGTCATTGTTGTGATCTACCGTTTATTTTGCTGTGTGTTTTGTCTGCCTGTGTAAGTTATTTGGATTCTTACTTTTGTTCTGTTTGAGTTCAGCATTAAAGCTTTTTCAGTTTACGTTTGTCTCTGGAGTCTGCACCTTGGGTCCTTTTCCTGCCTGCACACAGCCGTCACATAACACTAATATTAACTAGCTCAACAAACACCTAAGTAGGAGAGATGTCATCAAAGGTAGAGAGAGGTGACTATAGAATGAATGAAAGAGAGACTGATTAGGGAGGAGAGCAGCAGCATGTGAGAACTGATGAAGATGGTCAGACAGACTTTATGATTATACATTTAGTCTGTCAGTTAATCAGTTTTTCTACTATTAATTTACAGTATAAAAAAGTTCTTCATCACAACTTTCTGCAGCTCCGATAGTTGGCTAACTCACATCTGTGCTACCTTGATCTTGGCTTAATTTCTCCATGGAGCGTATTGCTTCAGTTGGTTGGTTTCAGTGATGGTTGCATTAGGAATTGTCCGTAATGCTACATTTACATCTTCTAGTATACCTTCAGTTGGTACTTCAGTCTTGGTAATCGGTCATTGAGGGTCCAGGTTCCAGCTTAGCCACGATCCTCTCTTTCAGATCAGCTGCTTTTGCACTCAACGCCTTTAACGTACCTTTTCTTGAGGCTTGGTAACCGATCTTATCTCGTCCCTTATGCCTTCTTGTTCCAGTAGACGACTACTCATCAGTCTGTCCTTGTTTTTCAACACCTTACGCAGACCCATTGATGTCTGAGCCAGTATGTCTTCAGTTATATATCTGTCGGACATACTCTAGGGAGGCTTCTGTTGCATAGGGGCCTAGCCTGGGGACCCTCAGGCAGTGGTTGGGATCCCAATCCCCAATCTGTTGGTCTATATATATAAATTAAATGGATCTCTTGGTCCAGGTATATAATGTGTGTGTGTGTGTGTGTGTGTGTGTGTGTGTGTGTGTGTGTGTGTGTGCGTGCGTGCGTGCGTGCGTGCGTGCGTGCGTGCGTGCGTGCGTGCGTGCGTGCGTGCGAGTGTGTGTCTGTAACAGACAGCCTATTTTTTTTTTTGTAACGGTGAAACTCTGTGACAGGCCATCTCTCTCAGTCTGAAAGTATATTGAAATATGAAATATACCAAAAGTTAAATATGTGGTTGATATGCCAGCAATGTGAGGGCTAGAAACTCTGGACCTCATGTGTCAGCAAGTTGGACTTGAACATTATATTTAAAGTGCCTCACATCTCAAACTGTATCTCCTACAGCTCTAACAGCAGTGATCCAAACACAGCAGACTGTGCTGGCAGCAGTGGGAGAAGATGCTGAATTCAGCTGTCAGCTCTTGGAGACTAAAGACGTCCTTCAGGTCACATGGCAGAAAATCTCTCCTGATGTGGAGACAAATGTTGCCACCTACAGCAAGTACTATGGTCAGAGAGTGAATGATGGCTTTAACGATAAAGTTGAGTTTAAATACACTGGACTACAGAACTGCTCCATAGTCGTCAGGAATGTGACGGTGCAGGATGAAGGCTGCTATCACTGCCTGTTTATCACTTATCCTGAAGGAGCTCTGACAGGTAGACCCTGCCTCCAAGTCTATGGTAAGAACTTCCTTCCTTTCCTTCTTTAACGAACAACAAGTGCTTCAAACAAACATACTGGACATAAATGTGTGAGCAGCTGGTGTGTTTGTAAGAACATGTTGATGATATTTCCTGATTCTTCACAGAGCTGCATGAACCTGTTGTTGATGTCAGAGAGTCAAACTCTACTGAAGAGTGGGTTGTTTCCTGTTCAGCCACTGGTCGACCTGCTCCCACTGTAACACTCAGTGTCTCACAACAAGACCTCAACTTCTCACAGTACAACACTGTCAGTGTGTCCAACACCAACGCTACATTCACTGTCACCACTACAGCTGTGCTCTCAGGTTCATGTAAACACAGCACACAGATGGGATGTGCAGCACGAGTGCTCTCTGCTCCTCACAGAGAGGTGATGGTGACGATTCCTGATGATGGTGAGAAACTCTCTTGAAGTCATTTATTTATAAATTAATAATTACTTTGTGATTGTAATGTTTGTCTTTCTTCTACCAGATCTTGATAAGAAATCAGGATCTAATCCCAGGAATTTAGGTGTGTTAACATTTGTATGTTTTAAAGTCAGCTTTCCTGTTCCTATTTTGTTTTGATAGATGTTCAAATTTTTATAACTTTCTTTCTCCTGTTTGTCGTAAAGGAATCAGGATTTCAGTGATTTTATCCTCTGTGGTGTTGGTGCTCGGTGTTCTCATGTTTGTCTGGCTTAGAAAGAAATCTCAGAACAGGTACTCCTCTTAAACCGTGTCTATGTTGCATGTTGTCCTGATAGATTTTTGTGCAGCAAATATCTTCAACCTGTTCTTACAAACACATCAGCTGCTGACACATTTATGTCCACTATGTTTGTTTCAAGAACTTACCATAGACTTGGAGGCAGGTTCTACTAATGAAGGAGCCTTCAGGATAAGTGTTAAACAGGCAGTGATAGCAGCCTTCATCCTGCTCTGTTACATTCCTGATGACTATGGAGCAGTTCTGTAGTTCAGTGTATAAAAACTCGACTTTATCATTAAAGCCGTTTCGAAATTTGTCTCCACATCGTTTGAGATTGAATGTTGAGATAGGAGAAGTGAAACATACACAGTCTGTGAAACTCTGAATGGCTTCTGAAAAGCTGTTTTCAGTTTTTCTGCATAAATTCATAATTTTCATTATTATTGTATCAAGATTGTGTATATGAATGTTTCACCATTATTACCTGTCAAATAATTAAAATGGTAGCTTTTATTTTCTCTAAGAGGTTTAAATAAAAACTATGATTTGTGTTAATAATTTCCACTCTGTTAAATCTCATATTGCATTTAATTACAAATATTAAGTAGACTGAACTCAGTTTTATATCAACTTGTTATTAGAACTCAATTTATAAGTTAAGTTACCGGTACTTAAGATTCAAAAAGCTGATCAAGTCAGTTTGAGCTCGAAATTTTTCTTCTCAGTGTGGAAGTGCAAACTAATATGATTTGAAATAGTCATGGTTTGCTGTGTGGCAGACAGGATGTTGGACCCAAACACGGGACTGATACGCAGAGAGTAAACTTAAAACTGCAGCTTTATTGCTGGAAAAACTCGAACGATTAATACAACAAACTTAACTGAAAACTGGAAACTCAAACTAGAAAACAAACTGGGAACAGAACACTAGGAAGTTACTGGGAGCATGGAGGAAATTAGGGGTGGGGGAAAAAATCGATACCGTGTAGTATCGTGATATTTTGTTTGCTAATAATGTATCGATACAGGGACAGCAGAAATCGATATTTTGTTACAAAATTTTTTTTTGTGGACTGGAACATGCTCTGACTTCAGAGCATGTTGATCAGCTCCTTTTTCTGAGCAAGAATCCTGACATTCCTTCACTGTCCAAATGTGTTTAACTTTTTTTTTTTTTGGCAGCGATAAACTACATTTAAGACATGTTTTATTTTAATTAAGTTTAAAACTTTTTTATTTAATGTAAAATTATATTTTGTTTTAATTTACTTTCAAATTCTTCAGTTGCTGAATGGGCTGCATAGTTTTCATAAATTGCATAGTTCAGAATAGCTATAATTGTACCAGATGGTTGCATTCAGTTAAGTTGGACTAGACTGTAATACAAACCGTTCAGTTTGTCAACAATAAAACTGACTGAAATGAGAGAAAGACTGAGTGCGAGACTTTGATATTAGATAAAATGAATATTGATAAAGTTTACCTTTATGTACAGAATCTGAATATCGCAAAATATTTTTAAAAATTGCAATAATATCGTATCGTGGGATGTATGGTGATTCCCACCTCTAGAGGAAATGTGCAGTGATGAGGTTGTATGATGGTTATGCCTGCACTATTCTGTTGCTGTTGACTCCAGTAATTTCTTCAAGACATTCTTTTTAAGTGAATACAACCAAAAACAGTTTGCATTTCTTGAAAGATCAAATCCCACAAACCTAGTTTAGAGGGTCCACACTGTCTGCACTGTATATAGTGAAGTCTGCAAAGTTTTGAACAGTGAAGTTTGTTTTGTGCCAAAGTTATTCTGCAGATAATCAGTTACAGTGGAAGCAGGTCGACCAGTGGCTGAACAGGAAACAACCCACTCTTACGTAGAGTTTGACTCTCTGACATCAACAACAGGTTCATGCAGCTCTGTGAAGGATCAGGAAATATCATCAACATGTTCTTACAAACACACCAGCTGCTAACACATTTATGTCCAGGAAATGTAGCTCTGACATTTGTTGACAGAAGATAAATGTTCTTACCAAAGGCATGGAGGCAGGTTTACCTGTGAAGGAGCCTTCAGGATAAGTGTTAAACAGGCAGTGATAGCAGCCTTCATCCTGCTCCGTTTGATTCCTGATGACTATGGAGCAGTTCTGTAGTCCAGTGTATTTAAACTCAATCTTATCTGCAAAGTCAGTACACACTTTTTGGCAAAAGTACTTGTTGTATGTGGCAACGTTTGTCTCCACATCATGTGAGATTTTCTGCCATGTGACCTGAAGGACGTCTCCAAGAGCTGACAGCTGAATTCAGCATCTTCTCCCACTGCTGCCAGCACAGTCTGCTGTGTTTGGATCACTGCTGTTAGAGCTGCAGGAGATACAGTTTGCGAAGTCAAGAACTTTCAGAACTATTGTGAACTGTCCATTTTTCTTAGAGGTCAAGGGTCCAAACTATGGTTTTTATTATTTATTTCAAGTATATCATAATGCATTTGTGTGAGTTTATTAGCAATAATAAATCTAATAAATTTCTTACATTTTTCAGTCTTTCACACATGGCGATTCAGTGAACCACCTGAAACTGCAAACAGAGACACTGAGGAGTAAGTGACTCTTCATCCTGTGAATTTACAACTGAAAATTTCAGCCTCTGTTCTCACATTTCACTTTCAATCTTTTAATTAGAGTCCCAGAGAGCAGCCATTTGGCTTTTCTACCTTTAAAACCCGCCTTCCAGCCAAATGGCTGGTAGGTGTTTAGCTAGGCTTTAGCTTCAGCCAAGTGGAAGCTAAATTGGCTAGTCATTCATATGTAAATTAGGTTGTTACCTGAGAATTCTGGAGGGGAGTGGGGGTGTGTGAATGAGAGGGGGGGGCTGCTAAAAGTTGTGAACTTCCTTTTGTGTTCGTCTTGATGCATTCTCAATCATCCAGGGAAATAAATCTCCAAAAGTCACCAACTTGGAGTGTTTCAGTTTGCCATCTTAGGGAGAAATCAACACACATGGGTGTATGTCCTTTGTTGCTGAGATTTATTGATAAAAACAGTACAAAAAACCAACCATTTGTACACATATTTACAAATAATAATGTCAGGTCATGTGTCAGGTCAAACACAAATGCAAGAACAATCATGCCACTGTGCGATGTGTTCACTGCTACAGATACACATGTGGTTAATGCAGACTACAGATACCATGGCAGTGCCAGGATTGTGAGTGATTGCTGAAAATGTTGAAATGTACTCACTCACTTTTTATTATTATTTGTAAATATGTGTACAAATGGTTGGTTTTTTGTACTGTTTTTATCAATAAATCTCAGCAACAAAGGAAATACACCCATGTGTGTTGATTTCTCCCTAAGATGGCAAACTGAAACACAAGTTTCCTTGTGGCTCAGGAAACTAACCACTCCAAGTTGGTGACTTTTGGAGATTTATTTCCCTGGATGATTGAGAATGCATCAAGACGAACACAAAAGGAAGTTCACCGCTTTTAGCAGCTCCCCCCCCCCCCCCGACAAACAAAGAGGCAGTTGGCAGTTAGAAATCAGCAATCATTCACACACCCCCACTCCCCTCCGGGATTCTCAGATAACAACCTAATTTACATATGAATGACTAGCCAATTTAGCTTCCACTTGGCTGAAGCTAAAGCCTAGCTAAAAGCCTACCATCCATTTGGCTGGAAGGCGGGTTTTAAAGGTAGAAAGGTAGAAGGCTGGGCAGTGCTGGTGTTAAATGTTCTCACACTTTGCTGTAACTTTATTCTCAATCATACAGTAATATTTAAAAAATGTAACTTTTTTGTTTGCTCTCATTTTAAGGACTGATACACAAGAGTGCAGGGAAGTCAGACAAGAGACTCCTGAGCGAACTCAACAAAATCATAACCAAGTGTTGTCATCAGCACCTGCAAGAAGACTCATTTTTGATGAAAACTGAAACAAAGATTTGAATGACAGAAAGTATCCCACAAGATGGTGTATAAGAACTTCTTTTATTTATGTATTAGTCACATTAATTAATTGTATGCTGCCTTAGTGCCACTGGACTTTAGCATGTTTCACATTCATGCAGTTCGACAGATGGTGGGGGCCTGGTAAGGATGTTGGGGGGAAGCAGACCACAGGAAGAGTCTTTTGTCTCTTAGGCTTAGTCCACACTAATGCGTTTTAGTTTGAAAATGCATCGTTTTTCTCCGTTTTGGCCTCGTGTCCACACTGAGACTTTTGAAAACTCTCGAAAACGCAGACTTTCTAACACGAAGGACGCATTTTAGTCATGTGATGCAGTCATGTGACCAATTAAACAAAGATAGCGGAGTGCATTATACAGCAGTTGTTTTGATGGCGCTCAATTTTGACAGCCCTAAAAAAGATTCATATCAGTTTGTACATGCTCCAGATAGCTTTTCTTCAAATTCTTTAATTATCACTCGCTTTTGCGCGTGCGCAGTGCTGGAACATAGCGTTTTTTCGGCTGTTTCAATGTGGACGCACAACTCTGTGAAACGACTGAAAACGCTAGTGTGATGAAAACGCCTTTTTCAAATCTATCCAGGCTAGTGTGGACGTAGCCCGAGAGACTGCTGACCGTCTCTCCACCAAGCTTAGTTTTCTGTTCTTTGTTTTGATTAAAGGATGTTAGCCACCGCTCACCACTTGTCTGCAGGTTTTATTTAATGGAAAACTTCCACAACAACGGTAACAACAAAGAAGTTCAATCCTGAAGAAAAACGAAGGACTACACCAAAAGAAATCATCGTACTGGGGCTTAATTAACTTTCTGTTTACCATAATGAATTTTTTACACAACTGTACTGTGTCTGTAATTATGTAACATACTGTAAATATGAAAAATATGTCTGTTTGTTTTCACTGTGCATATTTTCATGTTGTTGTTCTTTTTAGTGTTCTCGGTTAGAGAAGTAATCAAATATGTAAAAAATACATATGCTGCATATAATTGTTTTTGTTTTGTTTTGTCATGTTACTTTAAATTAAAAAAAAATGGGCGACAGTGTTGATTTATTTAAGTGTGTGATTTATTAATTTATTTTGGAATCATTAAATATATCCATCCATCCGCTTCTGTTTATCCTTTTCGGGGGGGGGGGGGGGGGGGCGCTGGAGCCTATCCCAGCTGTCATAGGGCAAGAGGCAGGGTACACCCTGGACAGGTTGCCAGTATGTCGTGGGGCCAACACACAGGGACAGACAACCATTTGCACATTCACACCTAGTGGCAATTTGGATTATCCAATTAACCTATCCCCACAAGTTGCATGTCTTTGGACGGTGGGAGGAAGCCGGAGGGAACCCACGCAAACACAGGGATAACAAAGACCCCGGCCTGATGGTGGAATTGCACTCAGGACCTTCTTGCTGTGCGGCAACAGTGCTAACCACCGTGCTGCTCAGTGTTGATTTATTTACTGTAAGTGTGTGATTTATTGATTTATTTTGGAATCATTAAATATATATCTATATTTATTTATTATGAATGTTTGGCACCTCTCTCTAAAGGATTTGTGAAACAGTAGAATAAATATATATTTATAGTATGTTTCATTTGTATATTATTCTTGACTCACATGAGAATATCATGTATTCAATATTAATTTCTTTTCAAAGAGTTTCAGTTTATCTGGTAACTTTACACTACGGTGTGCAGCTGGTTTTGATGAACATCTGTGTTCAGCAGCTGAAAGACTTTGGGATCTATACAAACAACCTGCAATTTAGTTGTAAATAGATGAGAATATAACAGCTTTCCACAGAGAGACCTCTCACAACAAATGTCCTCTAGCTTAATATCCCATCTGAAAACATGACTTTAGAGAAAATTCTAACATTTCTTTTTTCTTTGTGACAGAAATGCTTTTTTTTTTAAACCACATGAAACGTAGTAAAAGATAATATGATTCTGGACTGTACTATTATCATACGGGGGGATAATAAAGGCAACTGCGCTGTATGTTATTGCACTTTTAAGTAATAAGTAACCATCAGTTACTGAAAAATTCTGTTACTATGTCCTTATAATCATGAAATATGTGTTTTATCATCAGGCATTATTGCTTCTTTACATACATTACAGAAATTGTTACAACAATTTACCCGGAAGTAGTAGCGGTTTCTTTCGCAACCACACTATCCAGCTTTGGCGGTACTTCTGGCGGTACAGCATGGAGCAACAATGCCACAGCTTAGAATTACACATTATGTCACTGCCGTTTTTATTTTTGGAGTCTTTGGCAAAGGTAAGAAGAAACTTTTATTCCAGAATGTATGTGACCATACTAGGGTGATCTTATTTTATATCCAAAAAAGAGGACACTTGGCTCAGTCATGAAGAACTTGCTTAAAGAAACATATTTATAACATATTTAAACGATGCCTTCTCTGTGCGGTTAATGAATTGTGGAATAAAATATGTCATATAGGCTTTTACAAGTCAACAATTGCAAAAAATAACTTAAAAGCCTCTGGAATTAAATAATGGTACAGAAATACTGCCTCATCTGCATAAGAAAAAATACCAATACTGGGTCGGTACGAGGAAATTTCTTTTGCAGTTCGTCTGAAAAGATGCACTTGCGCTTTGGGATCTTTTAAACATCATTAGGCGTGGGGACGGTTGGTCACCCTAGACCACACGGACGTGTTACACTCTTTTTTTCGTATATTTTGAATCGTGGAACCGCTTTTCAGTGGGTAAGCGTTGAGTGTGATATTACACGAGTTCGTCAAATTTCAAATAAACGCCTTGTTAAGAAACGAAGTGTTTCTTTTACAGCGTTTTCAATTTGAAAGGGGCTACAGGAAAAGTTGATTTTGCATGACGTGACTTCAACAGCGCAGAGTGTAAATAACCGGATTTATTATTATACTTTCACTCATTATTGTATCAAACAAAAGAAAAGAGAAAGGTTACGTTCAGCAAGATGAAGGTTGTGTAAATGAAGTAACGCTGTTCCTGATTTTGCTCAGCCTACAGTTTGAGATTCTTCAAATACTTTGCTGCTTGTCATTTTAAAAGCAGACGCAGCTACCAGCAGCTTTTAAGGTACAAAGCTATCACGTCACGTTACGATGTGATAGCTTTGATCGTTGTCCATAATAACGTCTATGCGTTATTATGGACATCGCCCACAGAACTTTCTTTCTTTCTTTTTATTGCTTTATATTTCTGTTATCATCACAAAAGTTACTGCCTTTGAAAAATATTTTTTATTGCTAATAAAAACCATGGTTTGGACCTTTGACCTCTAAGAAAGATGGACATTTCACAATAGTTAAACATTTATGCACACAATAGTGGTAGAAAAAAAACGAATGTGAATTTGGAATTTGAATTTAGAAAAAGGTATAAACAATTCCTTTAGGACAATGACCGGACTTAATAAGAGTGACATGTTAATGACAGTTTACTTTTCTGAAAGTTCTTGACTTCTCAAACTTTATCTCCTGCAGCTCTAACAGTGGTCCAAACACAGCAGACTGTGCTGGCAGCAGTGGGACAAGATGCTGAATTCAGCTGTCAGCTCTTGGACACTAAAGACGTCCTTCAGGTCACATGGCAGAAAATCTCACATGATGTGGAGACAAATGTTGCCACCTACAGCAAGCAGTTTGGTCAGAGAGTGAATGATGGATTTACAAATAAAGTTGAGTTTAAATACACTGGACTGCAGAACTGCTCCATAGTCATCAGGAATGTGACGGAGCAGGATGAAGGCTGCTATCACTGCCTGTTTAACGCTTATCCTGACGGCTCTCTGACAGGGAAACCCTGCCTCCATGTCTTTGGTAAGAACTTTATCTTCTTTAACCAACAACAACTGCTTCAGACATTTATGTCAACATTTACTGGACATAAATGTGTGAGCAGCTGGTGTGTTTGTGAAAACATGTTTATGATATTTCCTGATCCTTCACAGAGCTGCATGAACCTGTTGTTGATGTCAGAGACTCAAACTCTACTGAAGAGTGGGTTGTTTCCTGTTCAGCCACTGGTCGACCTGCTCCCACTGTAACACTCAGTGTCTCACAACAAGACCTCAGCTTCTCACAGTACAACACTGTCAGTGTGTCCAACACCAACGCTACATTCACTGTCACCACTACAGCTGTGCTCTCAGGTTCACGTAAACACAGCACACAGGTGGGATGTGCAGCACGAGTGCTCTCTGCTCCTCACAGAGAGGTGATGGTGACGATTCCTCATGATGATGATGATGATGGTGAGAAACTCTTTCAAAGTCATTTATTTATGAACGAATCATTACTCTAATCTAATGTTTGTGTTTCTTTTTCCAGGGTTAAATGAGACATCAGGATCTAATCAAAGAAATTTAGGTATGTTAATGTTTGTACTTCTTACAGATTCAGTGTATTGTTACTTTCTAGGTGTTCAGATTAATTTTTTTCTCCTTTCCCGTTTTTTCTCAAAGTTCTCAGGATTTCAGTCATGGTGGCTTCTGTGTTGTCGGTTGCCTGTGGCTTTTTAGCTCCACTCATCTTTCTCCAGCTGAGAAAGAAAACTCAGAGCAGGTACTCGTCTTAAACATCATCTGTGTTGCACTGTCTCTCTTTCATTCAACTGATCAAAGTTTGTGCAGCTTTAACTGTTCTTGAATCCTTCAGTCTGTCACACAGGGAGACGCTTAAAATACTTGAAACCACAATCAGAAATAATTCCATCTTTATCATCCGGTCATCTCACATTTGGAAAGTTACTTCATTCTTTTTCACTCTCTGATATGCTGAGACATTTGACCTCTAAGAGACCTCTAGAGCTTCTGTTTCTCTCATTTATTCGTAATATGATGTTTACTGCACATCAAACAATCTCTGATACATATTCCGTTGTGCTGTCTGAGCTGTTAATCTGTCCAGAATACTTTGGTTTGCAGTATTAACAGAGTCATGTGTCACTGTTTTTGTTGTATGTTAAGGCATGAAACACCTTCAGTCAACCAAAATGAAAACAGGCTTAAAAAGTGGAGACCTGAGAGAAACCAACCAAACCACGATCCAAGCCTTTCACCTTCACTTGCACAAAGACTTACTTTTTAAGAGCGTTGACTTGTTCTTTGGAGCAGGGTTTGCAGCTAGATGTCCGACTTTTCTGGACAGCACACATGTTTAAATGGACAGCTAGCATGTTCTGAACTCTTTTTTAACTGGACTTAATCAGTTAAAACTGAATTTACAGTAACTAAAGTGTCTGTTTTCACTTCCATTTCCTTCAGTAATCAGTGTCCTCGCCCTCTTTGTCTTTGAAAACAAATTAGTGCCAGTATTAATTTGTACAACACTAATGATTCACTTGATCTTTGAAAATGTGCTCAAATGATTTCAAACACTAGATGTTAGCGGTGTAGCAATTCTGTAAAACCTTTAATACCTCGATTGTTTGAACACAACTTTTGCCGATACCTCAAAATTTCTTTAGGGTGATGGTATAAAAAAACAACAAAACAGTATAACTGTTTTGTTACCAGAGGTCTGATCACTCGATCAGGACTGTATCATGTGAATAATGTATCTTCATTTTACTTTCTGGATGTACTTAATTTGCAGAGACCAAGTTTTGTGTGCATCTGTAGTGTAGTGGTTAGTGCGCTTGATTGAAGAGAAGAAGGTCTCTGATTGGCAGCTCACACGTTTTTTTACTCAGGAAGAATTTTTGTGTTTTTCAAAATGAACTGAATGTGATTGAAGTGAGAGTTTAAAGTTGACTTGTTTTGAAATGTCTCTGCTTTTTCACTTTTACAGTGTGATGTTAGGATTTGAAACACAAACCCAGAATCATATTGATGTGTTGTGATTTGCTTTTTTAATGTAAATTCTTTGTACTATTTTTTTATAACTTTTTTTAAACATTAAACCTTTTTATACAATAATTTTGGATGACTGGTTAAACTGCTTTTGCAGCCGAATACTCTTCAAATACAAATAACCACAATTAAAATCCCATATTGTGTTCACTTAGACGACAACAGATTTTCATGTGAAATTACACAAAAAGACCACATGAGGTCTCTGTTTATTCATGATGAAGGTATGGAGGCTTTTCAAAATGTGAAAAAATGACATACAAATACACATGTTTATATTTACATTCATGAAGTTTTCAGTTCTCAGCCCAGTAATAATTGTCATGTAAGACCATGCTGGTGTTTCTTGTCAGGTATTGTTGGTATAGTGTTTTAGTGGTTTTATTTAGTACTTTTGTTTATCTAGAAAAGTACTTTTAGTCTGATAATACAGCAAATCAGAGACGAAGCCTCGACGAAGTGAATTATGAAGAAGCTAATTAGGTTACCTGTCTGTTATTTGGTGTGTAAGTAATCCTGAGCCTGTTTAGCATCAGTAGCTCACAGCTGAAAGAATAGTTTTAGGATTTTCATGATCAACCTGCAAACTATTTGCAGTTATATTGAGGCAAAAAATGAGATATATTTAATACTAACGATTGTATTTTATTTTTCAAATTTTAATTGTCTGTTTAATGCTATGTCCACAGTCAGAAACTGTTTCCCCCCTTCCTCCTCTTGGTGTCTCTGTGGGTCAAACAAAAGGAAGGAAATCTGTATGATCAGTGGCCTTTACACATTGTCCAACGTGAGCATTACAAACACTTCTGTTAGGTCCATATGGACTGTGAATTAAGTTGGCAGGTAGCTTTTTTCTTTATAAAAAGTGGACCTGCATGTTGTTACCCATATTTCAACTGAGTGTAAAAATACAGAATGTCTAATTAGTGATGTGAAGATAACATGTAAACTTTCATGCAGTAAATTTTAGTCTCTTGCAGAGTTACAGTCACCGCACCAGCACACATTTTCATGAAGCACGGTAACGAAGTGATCTCAAGGAAATACCCTTACAGAGGAGCTCTGTGTAGAAGGTCATCATTAAAAAAAAAAAGGATAAAGACTCACCGTTAGAGACAGATGAGGACAGAATTATTAGCAAATGAGAAAATTTCACTTTTTAAAAGCTATTTCCCAGGTGCAAAGATTTGAAACACAGTTTGATCTTTGGATGTTCGCATTATTTTATTTTTCTCACACAAAGAAAATCATTTCATAAAAATAAAAATGATATTAATGATTTTGCTTTTCTGTGTATGACGGGTCCTGACTGATCAAGAATAAAAATTACATAAACAAGGTTAATCAATCAAAAACACAGGATAAGAAAGTCGTTTTATATTTTTAATGTGTGCACATCTTCAAACTAAACATCCTCATGTTCACTTCCTGTTAGTCAGAAATTTACTCAGCTTTAGCTAAGCAGATAATTTCTAATCAGAGATCAAAGTGTTGGAGTTTTAACTGAATGCTGAATGTTTGCCTTATAAACCTGTTTCATGATTTTTTACTGATTTATCTTTAATATATTAATGTCTCAATTTCCATATATTTATTGTTGGTCAGCTGATTTGTTTAATGGATTTTTCCTGTGCTTCAGATGTTGACATGAACATAGCTCATGCTCAGTAATTTCTTTTCTTAAAGCAGCTTCAGTTTAGCCGCATTTTGATCCGCATCAGTGACTCTGAAGCTGAAACTAGCCACAGTTTAGGGTCACATGAACAACTTGCACTTTAGCTGCAAATACATAATAACATCTTAGAACAAATATAAAAACTTCCAAACTCTCTTTTCTTTATGGACAGGCAGTTTCTTTTAACCACTTTAAATGCACTTGCTAAAATAAATAAATATCTATATATAGATATCCTGTGACTCAATGATCTGAGGTGTTTCGCCGGAACAGTAACCCATTACTTTCTCAGCCGTGCATTTCCTTTCAGTTTAAAGTTTTAGCGTGTGGAGCCACGATGTCGCATCTTGGACTTTCATTTTATGTTATTGCCCTTTTTTTTCTTGGAGTCTCTGACAAAGGTGAGAACAAACTATGTTAATAAGCCTGCATGTATGTATGTGATGTATTTCTCTCTCATGTTCGATAGTTTCCCGATCAGTCTTACTAATTTTCTAATCATTTGAATTATGTGGATTTATTATTTGGAGATATTCTGATAAATGAAAACTTGAGTTTGTGTAAACAGTATAATGCAATAACTTTAAATAATGTGATGAATTATTATTACTTCACCGATTATTCTGTCAAAACAAAAGGAATAAGTTATATTTAGCACGATGAAGTAGAGAGTAATGTGAAGTAACGCTGTTTCTGATAATAGCATGTCCACTGTGATGATGAAAAGCGCATTCTCCCAATCAGCACAAATTAGCAGATCAAAAACAATCACATGCGCTGATAGAGGAACAGTAATGATGCAGTAATGGATCCGTTTTCATGCACGTGTTTCTCCCCAGAAACAGCACGATGACTCAGAGCAACGAGCGGCAGCTGAAAGAGAATCAGTGTGTTTGACATCAGAACATACTGCTGTGTGTGGATAAATGTGCACGTGTGCCGCAGCTCTGCTTCATTACAAACTCTTCCACCATGAACATGAAGTCTTTGTAACAGCTGACATGTGCCAGGTGCAGAACTGCACAAAACATTATTTACAGTCAGATCCTGAACCATCAGAATAAATATGAACCTACACAGTAACTGTTCACACTGCTGTCTTTTTATTTCCTGCGTGACCTGTAACACTGCAGGCATTTACTAAAGTCGGTATTTTGTACCAAAAGTTTCAGACATGAATCTAACTCACTTCCAACGTGAGTCACACTAACCGCAGCATTGTCACAGATGTTCTGTAGGGTGTAGTGCAGATGTGAGAGATAAAAGTAGTTTGTGTCGCAGGGGTGTGTGTGTGTGTTGTGTGTGTGACTGCAGTTTTTGTTCATTATGGACCAATTTCTGAATGTGAATACATATCTGAAATAAGTTGAGTCACTGTAAAAACTGACTTGATTGCACCTGTGTGTCTTGTATTGTGGATCTCCTCCTTGACCCCGAGGCTTTATGTTACAGTTCAGTGGTTTCATCAAATTCTGATTCATCAAAGCTCCAGAATTACTGAGGCGCAGAAATATGCAAAACTGTAGTGGGTCCGATTTTGTAGGAGATATTTTGTTTTTGCATAGTGTCTGTGAATGCTGCATGAACATTTACCCCTCACTTAGCTCTTTAATCAGAGGCTGGTTATAAGGAGCAACTGTGGCCTACTCCCTGACTCCTGGCATTTGACACTCATTCCTGTTGTAGGTGGCGAGGATCACAGCCTGTCGTTAAGCATTGCAGCTCGAACTCATTTCCCCTGGTAACTGTTTAAGCGGTCTAACTGTGAAAGGGTGGTAAGTAGGATCCTTGTAGGTTGTCCGCAATTTGGCTTATAGTAGGGTGGACCCTGGATAACTGTTTTTCTCCCTTGTTACAGGCTTACAATCTCCTGCCGTCTTCTCCAAAAGTTGATTCTGTTCATCTGGACGTAGCGTTTCTTCTTCAGAAGAAGTCACTTGGATGAGTGACGAAACGTTTCTCCCACAAAACGCTACGTCCAGATGAACAGAATCAACTTTTGGAGATTTACTTTCCTGGATGATTGAGAATGCATCAAGACTCCTGCTGTCTTGTTGTAGTCTTGTGTTGCTTTGTTGCTGTCATGTTGACTGGCATTGTTTGGTTATTCTCTGTTTTATGGTGTTTTAGTGTTAACTTTTTATTACGTTTTAATGGTGCTGGTGTACCATTTGCATGTACCTCTGCTGCACTGCACTCAGTTGGTGTTCAGCTTGGATCTGCCAGATGTTGCTTTTAATTGAAGTTGTATTTTAAAGTGCATGTGTGTGTGTGTGTGTCTCTGTGTGTGTTACTGTTTCTTTCTCTATTATTTATTGAGGTGTTTTGTGTTTTGATTTATAGATTTAATTTTATTTGCTTTAGTGGAGACACAACTGCTTCCACCTGTGGTGGAATTTCTCTCATGCATGTGAGTGTACACACTGAAAAGCAAATATAGCACAATATTTTAAGTTGCAGTAAGAGTGGAAGTAAGGATTGCGGAGAGACTGCAGGGGTGAGTAATTAGTGGCACCCCTTGGGCATTCCTCTCTGTCGGTTGCCTCCTCTGGTGGCCAGTCTCCACCATTAACTATTTTATTGAGCTGCTATTTTAACTATGCCAGCATCGTGGCAGGGAACCTTGGTTTGTTTTGGGTTTTGGGTTTTTTTTTTTAAGTAATGTTGGTTAATAAAGTGTCTTTATTAAAGGTTTAGTATTGGAAGTCCTGCTCCTTAATTTCCTGTTTTCTTTTCCTCCCCTTCTCTCATTCCAAATATAAAGTGTTGAGTTATTCAAAATGAGAAAGAAATGTAAACAGAATGAACAATGGTGACATGGACCTAAAGCTGTTAGTCCAGTGTGTGTAACTTTCCCAGCTCTGAATACCCCTGAAGATGTAAACACAGTAAGCGCACCAAAATGAGCTTTGCAGTTTTGTTGCTGAAAACTCTTCAAAAACAAATAAACATAATTAAAGTCCCATATTTTAAACACTTAGCCGTCAACAGATTTTGAGTGAAATTACACAAAAAGGCCACATGAGGTCTTTGTTTATTCATGGTGAATTTATAGAGGCTTTTCAAAATGTGTACAAAAGACACATAAAATAATGGTAAATGGCCTGTATTTGTACAGCGCTTTTCTAGTCCATAGGACCCCAAAGAGCTTCACACTACATTCAGTCATTCACACACACATGATGGCAGCTACATTGTAGCCACAGCTGCCCTGGGGCGCACTGACAGAGGCGAGGCTGCCGGACACTGGCGCCACCGGGCCCTCTGACCACCACCAGTAGGCAAACATGGGGTTAGTATCTTGCCCAAGGATATTTGGCATGCAGCCAGGAGGCAGCCTGGGATCGAACCACCGACCTTCTGATTAGTGGCTGACCTGCTCTGCCACCTGAGCTACAACCAGCCCAATACGTATATCGATATTTACATTTATAAAGTTTTCAGTTCTCAGTCCAGTAATATTTATCATGTAAGACCATGCCAGTGTTTCTTGTCAGGTATTGTTGTATAGTGTTTTAGTCATTTTATATTTTATTTGGCAGCGACATCAAAAACTGGTGTTTTTGTGTGTTGAGTGAGGATTACTCACTCATTCAAGTGACTTCTTCTTTTACTATAGTAAAAACGCTACGTCCAGATGCACAGTTAATTAAAGTTCATTACAAAAAAAAAAAAAAAAAAAAAAAAAAAAAAAAAAAAAATAGTCACAATGGGGCTATTGTGCCATCTAGTGAGTCTATCATGGAAGTGGTTCACATGAGGCAACGACTATACTACCAATTAACTCGGAGCTGGACGGACTTTGAATTCAGAACGAAAACTTTAATAAAAAGATTTTAACCGAGCACTGAAGTGTCGAATAGAATATCCAAAGAAAAAAATGTTTCATTTATTTATTCCATCAGTTAAACATACATTTCCCCTTCATTCCCAGACAGGATTTACAACAAATTCTACTAATATCCCAGCCGCACATGAGACCTATCAAACCAAAGGTCCAAGCAAATAGCACTACAATGCTCACTAAAAACAATCAATATACGTACTATATTGATTGATTTCCCTGATCTGATCTAGAACTTGATTGATTTAACCATTAAAACCCTTGAAAGTCGAAAAACACGCATTAAAAATGAGCACCTACAATACTGAATAATCAAAATCAAACAGCCAAAGTCTCTGAGTTAATCGTCTGTGGAACTTCCCACAGAAGAGCGCTGACCTCACGTCACTCACCCACTAACCTTTCAAAGCTCCTCTGCTGACACGACGGAAGGCAGCAAACTGCCAGGTGACACTTTCTACAAGATAATTCACACAAAAAACCCCGCTTCACGAATCATTTAGTAGTAAAAACAGAGCAGTTCTGTGTACAAGGTAAGTATTATTTTTTTCTTTTTAAAGATAAAGACTTACCTTCAGAGACAGATGAGGGGTTTTTAGTTCTCCTTTTAAAAACTATTTTCAAGGTGTTGTTTAGCAGAGCAAAGTATTTTAAACGCAGCTTCTCCAAGTGTCCCAGTTTGAATTTTGGATGTTTGCATTTTTATATTTTGCTCACAGAAAGAAAATCATTTCATAAAAACAATAATGATATTAATAATTTTGTTCTCATGTGCACTCGTTAAGCTGCTCGTTTTGATCAACCTGAAATTAGCCAACAGTTTAGTTTCACATGAACAACCTGCAATTTAGCAGCAAGTACACAAAAACATCTTAGAACACATGAATTATAAAAGCTTTTAAACTCGATTTTCTTTATGGACAGAGAGGTTTTTTTAACCACTTTAAGCGCACTTGCTAATATAAATAAATATCTCTTTGTTTCTCTCTCTCTATATAGATATATATACTGTGACTCAGTGTCGGAGGTGTTTCCCCGGAACATTCACATTTCCGTTCAGTTTGAAGTTTTAGCGGTAAGTGTGGAGCCACGATGTCGCATCTTGGAGTCTCATTTTATGTGATTGCTATCTTTATTCTTGGAGTCTCTGACAAAGGTGGGAACAAAGTCTGTCTTAATGCAACTCTATATAATCTCTCTCTCTCTATCTGTATATATATATGTGTGTGTGTGTGTGTGTGTGTGTGTGTGTGTGTGTGTGTGTGTGTGTGTGTGTGTGTGTGTGTGTGTGTGTTCGATAGTTTACCACTCAGTTTTACTAACTTTGTAATCATTTGAAGTATTTGGACTTTCCCATGTTCAGCACGTAGGCGTCAAAGTGACAGATATTACTCAAGTTATGATAAATGGAAACTTGAGTTTGTGTAAACTGTGTAATGCAGTAACTAACAATGAGGCGTGAGGTTATCTGATTTTTACAAATTTACAAATTGGGAAAAATTGGCAAATTAGCGGATGAAAAACAATCCTGACAGGAGAACAGTAATGATGCAGTAATGGAGCCGCTTTCACGCACGTGTTTCTCCCCAGAAACAGCACGATGACTCAGCGCAACGAGAGGCAGCTGAAGGAAAATCAGTGTGTTTAATATCAGAGAGGCTCGTGTTAAAAAAAGCTGCGTGTGGATAAATGTTCGTGCGTGTCCTTGCACAGCTCAAGTTTCATCCAGAGGACTGCTTCATTGCAAACTCTTCCACCACGAACATCAAGTCTTTTTAACAGCTCACGTGTACAATGTGAAGAAGAACACAGAGCATTATTTACAGTCAAACCCTGAACCATTAGAATAAATATGAGCTTACATAACAACTGTGCACACTGTTGTCCTTTACTAAAGTCGATATTCTGTACTGAGAGTGAGCAGACAAGTTTGCAGGGTTTCAGGATTTGAGTCACATTTCTGCACAGAGGCACATAATGAAAAATGTCTCACACTAAATGACTTTTGCTAAGTACTTTTTCTGCTCACTCCCTACAAACCACAGCAAAAGGGACAGTTACAGTATCTTCATTAACATAGGGACTGTTGGGGCTCTGATCATAAATGTTCTTCTGTCCACTGTATAACTCAGCTGTTACACAGAGATTTAGAGGTTCATAGTGGAGCAGTTTGTAATACCTCAGATTTCTCTGGATACTCCCTGAGTCTCAGGACCTCACAGTCCCCTGACTGGTTCAATCTTATATCAAAAACAGAACAATTGCCCTTCGGCCTCCTCTCATTTAGCCGAATTGCCGCGCTGTTTACAGAAAAACACTTATACTCTGTTATATGCTTTTAAATATTCATATTTAATGTTTCGTCAGGTCTGCTCATTTCTTTACTCTTAATTTGCAATGCTCTTTTTGAAATGTCGGTCAATACTAAAATCCTCCTTGTAGTGTTAGAAAATCCCCTGCAGCAGTTACTGTATACTATTGGGGCAGTTCTATTCAGGAAGGAAACTCAAAAATAAAAAAATAAAAAGACTGTAAAACATGTTATGAACAGTGAGAAAAATAACAAAAAAGTTTTAGCAGTGAAACTCCAACTTTGTGTGTTACAGTTCACCTGAACAAAAACTGAATGTGCCTCACATCTCAAACTGTATCTCCTACAGCTCTAACAGCAGTGATCCAAACACAGCAGACTGTGCTGGCAGCAGTGGGAGAAGATGCTGAATTCAGCTGTCAGCTCTTGGAGACTAAAGACGTCCTTCAGGTCACATGGCAGAAAAGCTTACATGATGTGGAGACAAATGTTGCCACCTACAGCAAGTACTATGGTCAGAGAGTGAATGATGGATTTAACGATAAAGTTGTGTTTAAATACACTGAACTACAGAACTGCTCCATAGTCATCAGGAATGTGACGGAGCAGGATGAAGGCTGCTATCACTGTCTGTTTAACACTTATCCTGAAGGCTCTCTGACAGGGAAACCCTGCCTCCGAGTTTATGGTAAGAACTTTAATCTTCTTTAACAAACAACAAGTGCTTGTAACAAACATACTGGACATAAATGTGTGAGCAGCTGGTGTGTTTGTAAGAACATGTTGATGATATTTCCTGATCCTTCACAGAGCTGCATGAACCTGTTGTTGATGTCAGAGACTCAAACTCTACTGAAGAGTGGGTTGTTTCCTGTTCAGCCACTGGTCGACCTGCTCCCACTGTAACACTCAGTGTCTCACAACAAGACCTCAGCTTCTCACGGTACAACACTGTCAGTGTGTCCAACACCAACGCTACATTCACTGTCACCACTACAGCTGTGCTCTCAGGTTCACGTAAACACAGCACACAGGTGGGATGTGCAGCACGAGTGCTCTCTGCTCCTCACAGAGAGGTGATGGTGACCATTCCTGATGATGATGATGATGATGATGATGATGATGGTGAGAAATTGTTTCAACATCACCGATTCATAAATTAATGATTACTCTGTGATTCTAATGTTTGTGTTTCTTTTTCCAGGTTTGGATAAGAAGTCAGGATCTAATCAGAGAAATTTAGGTGTGTTAACATTTGTGTTTTTAAAGCCAGTTTTTATGTTCAATTTTTTTTGTCATTTGATAGTTGTTCACATTATTGTATCCTTCTATCTCCTGTTTTTCTCAAAGGAATCAGGATTTCAGTCATTCTGTTGTCTGTGGTGTTGGTGGTGCTCTGTGTCGCTGCACTCATCTTTGTGGCTTATATGAAAAAGAAATCTCATAGCAGGAAATCCTCTTAAACACTTCCGATTCCTCTCTTAAATGTTTGTGCAGCTTCATAAATCTTTCAGTCTGTCGCACACACAGTTCAAGATGAACGAAACACCTGAAACCTTAAGCCAGACACACTCAGGTTTATTGGTTATTTATCATCCTGTCATTTTGTGCTTGGAAATTTTTGTCATTCTTTTTCACTCTGTTATGTTGTCACATTTCAAATCTTCCAACTTGCTTCTAGAGCTCCCTTTTTCCCCCCCTCCAATCTGATGTGTACTACACCTCAGTAGACTCTGCTGCATTTGTCTTTGTTCTGTCTAAGCTAATCTGCTCAGAATGCTTTGATTTTGCACTATTAACAGACAACTGCTGCAATGTTTTTTTGTTTTTTTTCTGGGACTGAAACACCTCCACTCAAACGCGATGATAATCACCTCAGATAATGGACTCCTAGGAGACACCAACCACGATGATCCAGGACTTTCATCTTTATGAGAGCCAGCTAGACTCAATTCTGAGTCTATCTCCACCTGTCCTCATTTTTTCCAGGTCCTGGAGTCCCTGAAATATGGAGAGCATAGTTACTGAATTGCTTCCAGCAGCCCTGCCAGCCTCCCTGGCACAGCCCCTCCTTTGCAGCGGAGCCACAGACCACACTCTGCCACAGTCCTGTATGTCTCTCAAGAGTTTCTGGTAAAGGATTTGTGAAGACCTGTCCACATGGTTTAGTTGCTGCATTGCAACCTCAAACAACTATGTATTTTAGGTGACATAAGTGAATTAGAAATGGAAGCAACTACATTGCACATAGTTCTTACTGCATTATCCATCGCTAAGAAAACTGTCCTCATGAACTGAAAGTTCAAAAATAATTTACGTGTTACTCAATATAAAATGTACTTCTACATCACGTCTGGAAAGAATCTCGGCCTCTTCTAAAAACCTGGGTGACCTGGATTCTCTCTGGGCCTCACTGATCAGTTCCTTTAGTTATTGGTGGTGGTCGCTGTGGTCTGTCTTCTTGAATACCTTCCGGGCCTTAACTCTGGGTGAGCCTGGGGTCCCACCCTTGGCTCACTCTGGGGTGGCCGGCCTCTGGCAGGGTCGGCTGGTTGTTGCCTCTGGTCTTCTAAGGCCTTAGCCCTTTGACAGTGAGGGCATCTTGTTACAGATGCAGCAGTTGATGACCCGTTGTGCTCTTCCTTATTATTTCTATTTATTTCGGTCCTTTCTCTTTTCTTCTCCCCCGCCTCTCAGCTATGGCACATTTACACGATAATAATAATAACAATAATAATGAAAAACATAAAAACAAAACTCAATAAAAACAAAACTGAATAAATAAATAACAAGAGGAGCCTATAGAGTTTACAGATCTTCTCTTGGCAAAGTAAATGTGTTTGGCACAACAGAGCATTCAGTTCATGATTCTGCTTGCAAAGGCTGCCAGACAGGACAGTCAAAATAAGAAACAAAGATAGCTAGCTAGATATATTAATTAATATAATGGTACATTGCAATTTTACTCTTAGTAATTTGTGCTATTTATTTGTTTATCTATTTATCGATTTACCTAAACACCAGAACCCAAAGTTGCATTATATAAATATTGGCTTATTCTGCTTATTCCTCCTAACTTACGTCGTAACTGGAAACTGCTTTTATCCTTACACCATAACCTTACATGCCATTCAGCTTTGTCCCCTTTACTTTATGCTTTAAATACATTACAGCAAATCAGACATGAAGCCTCAACTAAGTGAAGTAAGTAGAGGCTAATTTAATGTCTGTGTGTTATTTAGTGTGTTAGTAATTCTGGGCTCACAGTCTGTTTAGTTCAGCATCAGTATCTCACAGCTGAAACAAACGGTTTAGGATCTTCATGATCAACCTGCAAAATATTTAAAAATCTATGAAACTATAACAGCTGAACACTGAGAAAGAAAACCTTCCACTTGAAATACAGAAATCTGGAAACGAGGCCACGGGACGTAACAGTGTGTGTATTTGTGTGTGTATGTGACAGCTCAGGATTCATCCAGAGGAGGGCTGCTTTGTTAGAAACTCCTGCACCATTAACATGAAGTCTTTGTAACTTTGTAACACCTGACTGTCCAATGTGCAGAAGAGCACAAAACATTATTCACAGTCAGGTCTTTTTTACTTCCTGCATGACCTGTAACATTGCAGACACTTATTAAAGTCAATATTCTGTACCAAAGGTTTCAGACATGACTCACTTCTAATATGAGTGACACTAATTGCAGCATCGTGACAGATGTGCTGTACTGTAGTGCAGGTCTGAGAGAAGGAAAAACTACATGAAATTGATTTGTAGTGTTGCAGAGGTTTGTGTGTGTTTGACTCCAGTTTTTGTTCATCATGGACCGATTTCAAAATGTGTATACATATCTGAAAGAAGTCACTGTAAAAACTCAGTTGATTTTCTGTGTGTGTCTTTTATTGTGGCTCTCCTCCTTGACCCCGAGGCTTCATCTTCAGTTCTGCTCTGTTTCATAAAAACTGCAGAATTACTGAGGAGCAGAAAATGCAGAGTCAAAGCTTTGAGCACAGTGTGTCACGGTCTGGCTGGCAGACCGTGGCGATGAGGAAAGTAGGACCCAAAACGCAGGACTCTGCGATGCCACAGTGCACTTTATTTACAGTGAATAGACGGGTCAGTCCAACAATTAACTCAGATGTAATTAGCCAATGGTGCTAGTGATGGGACGTTCTGTATCGAGGCTTCGAAGCTTGTGTCGAGTAATGGAGGGGGCGTTTCCGCGAAGCGCGTATCGAGGCTTGCTTCATTTATGGGAGGAGCTGAAAATGATGACGTCCGAAGCCTCGCTGCCCGGCTGTACCACGTGACTGGTTCATGAAGTGGTTCGAACTTTGCCGCGAGATATGACAGCGATATAAACCCCTCAGACTTCTCTCAAAATGTGGGTGTTTGATGGAGAGTTGCGGTTAGTGAGAGTTTGGAGACAGTTTGGAGGTTTATGAGAGTGAGGAGAGAAAGTCAGGAGAGAAAGTCAGGAGAGAATGGAGCCAGCTAAGAAGAGGAGGATGTCCTCCCCTGTGTGGGAACATTTTGATCTTATTCCTCCCAACAAGGTATGTAAATTTCTACAGAAGATGTATTTTCATAATACTGATGGTGCAATACAATTTATGTTGAGCTGTCTTGACTTTTGTACAAGGTGAAGTGTTTGCTATGTGCCAGGGAGCTGGGATATAACAACAACAACACCTCATCCATGCTTAGGCACTACAGAGCTTTGCATGAGAATAAGGGGAACACCGATTGTGGAGCAAGACCAGGTGAGCCATCAAATGTCATGATAATATAGCATGCAGTAATGTTACTAAATGATATAACAATATTATACAACTGTTATAAGTTATGTGTGTGATATTTATATTTGTGCTTTATCTTTATTGTCTTTCCTCAGGAGAACAATCTCAAATAGATGAAGACCTGGTCAGCATGGTGATTGAGGACTCCCAGCCATTTAGCATTGTGGAGGACAAAGGATTCAAAAGATTTGTTAAATCATTAAATCCTAGCTATGTTCTCCCCACTAAAAAGGCCATAAAAGCAGTGGAAATTTAGTTTTTACAGAATAAAATGTGAACAGGCAGGACTGAGGCTCAAAGCCTCAGTGTGTAGCTGTCCATACCTCAACGTTACAAAAGCACAACTACTGTCCACACCCCAACCACACCTCACCTCACAGTAAATGATCATTTCCATTTCAAGCATTTCCAAATAATCATTTTCCATACTGCCACTATAAATATACACAGTGTACTGCCATCACTACTGAACTGGACATGTGTGTGCTTAATAAACTGGCAAATTACAGCAGGATTTTCCTATCCTCGGTCAGAAGGCACAGGTGACTTATATGATGAAAGAGAGGGTCCACAGCAATGAGAATTAGGGTTCCTTTAATCCAAACATCTCCAGAAGTGAATTCGTGTGAGTATATGTATATGTGTGTGGTTCTGTAAAATAACAGAAATTACAATTAGCAAACAATTAAAGTCAACCAAGCTGGTCTAAATAATACAGAAAGGGTTGAACAGAAAGTCTAATTCGAAAATGACTAAACACCACCCCCTGGTGGACACAAATGGGCTGCTGCACAGGGGTAGACTCCATCTTTACTTTGGGCAGCTCAGTTCACAAGGGTAGCGCCATTTTGGTCAAATCAGCGTGAATATACAATGTCTCGTGGCTACACAAACCGCTGGAAAACTCTATAAAGGCATCACACAATGTACATAGGCAAGTGTATGATAAGTTACAACCATAGAACAAACAAATACAAGGCACTTACTTATCATTCACGCACACACACGACACATGTTCAGTACAACAGCCCAGCTCCACCAGCGCTATCACGGTGAACCAGCGCAAACACAACAAAGGATGGGAGGAATGTACCATCTTAGCAGTGGTTAGAGGGGGTCCGTGGAACAGTCTATATACACAAATCACAGGGGTTTTCTACAGCCGCCCCCTAATGTGTATAGCACATTAGTAAACATCAAAAACCCATGTGAATATAACTAAGGACATTCAGCTGACAGTTCAGGTAACGTGATAAGTTTTGACACAGGCCGTTGGTATTTATGTTCCCCAATGGCGACTTCAGCTACTCGCACCTGTCCATCCGGGCTGGGAAATACCTGTGTTACCTGTCCTACGGGCCAGGAAGCCCGTGGGAGCTGATAGTCCACCACCATGACAGTCTGTCCCACTCTCAAAGGTGGAGTAGTCTGGTTCCACTTCTGGCGAGGCTGCAGTCCAGGCAGGTAGCGCTGAATGAACTGAGTCCAGAACCGGTCTGCTATGACTTGGCTGTGACGCCATTTTCGCCTTCCAAGTTCTTCTATGGTGCCATATACTGCCTGGGGAAGGGAAGCATCGCGCCGCCCCATGAGCAACATATTTGGCGTGATCGGGTCAACATCTGCAATATCCGAGGAAACGTATCCCAGTGGCTTGGAATTAAGTATGCCCTCTACTTCAATAAGAACAGTAAGCAACAAATCCTCTGGCACCGCTTGACCTTTGAGGGCAACTTGAAGTGCAGATTTGACTGAACGGATCTCCCGTTCCCAGGCTCCCCCAAAATGTGGAGCATGCGGAGGGTTGAAGTGGAAAGTGATGCTCTGTTCACTGAGCTTCTCCTGCAGTCGTGGCTCCATCGCTTTGAATGCCTCCTGCAGCTCTCTGTCTCCTCCTCTGAAATTGGTGCCCTGATCACTCAGTATTTCAAAGGGTTTTCCTCTTCGAGCAATAAATCTGCGCAGAGCCATGAGAAAGGAGTCAGTGTCCATACCAGTGAGAAGGTCGAGGTGAATGCAGCGGGTCGTAAGGCATTTAAATATAATGCCCCACCGTTTCTCTTGTCTCCTGCCTATCTTTATAGTGAAAGGGCCAAAACAGTCAATTCCTGTGGACCAGAATGGCGGCTGATTTAATCGCAAGCGGGTAGCAGGGAGATCAGACATCTTCGGTGAAACAGGCTTGGCTCTCCACTTCTTACACTCCAAACAGCGATACTGATGCTTCCTTATGGCCTGTCTGCCTCTTAAAATCCAATACCTGCGTCTCAATTCGGCAAAGACACGTTCTGGGCTAGGATGCAGGAGACGTGTATCATAGTCTTTGATGATGAGCTGAGTAATAGGATGGTCTGGTGACAAAACGATAGGATGCAGAGTGTCAACATCCATCTGCTCTGCTCGCCGGAGACGTCCACCTACTCGTATGAGGCCAAGCTGACCGTCATATTCGGGAGAAAGGTTGTTCAGTCTGCTGTCTTTGTACACCTCTTTCCCAGATTTAAGGGTGTGTACTTCAACAGGGAAGCTTTCTTGTTGCGCCTGTTTGAGAATTTGAACTTCTGTCTCTAGTCGTTGTGCCGCTGACATAGGGAGGCCAGCCGCCCCGTGAGAAGACAGGTAGGTGGCCTGCACCAAATCAGCCCAGGTGTCATATGCAGGATCAAACTGTGCCAAATCTGTAGTGACATAGGCACAGAAAGCTGATTTCTTTAACTCAGTATTATCTCCAGTATCTGTACTCACAGTAGGTCGTGCTGGCCACTGCTCAGGTGCTTGTCTCAGGAAGGGGGGCCCATCCATCCACTGGCTAGGTTTTGACAGCTCACGTAATGGTTTTCCCCGGGTGATGTCATCTGCTGGGTTCAAAACCGAGGGGACATACCTCCAGCTGGCGGCCTCAGTCAGCTCCTGTATTTCGGCAATACGAGTACCTACAAACACTTTATAGTGGCAGGACTCGGACTGGATCCAGTTCAACACAGTGGTAGAATCGGTCCATAAAGTAGTCTCACTAATCGGCAGAGTAAGCTCACTGAGGAGGAGTCTAGACAGTTGTGCCCCAGCAAGTACGGCACACAGCTCTAAACGGGGAATTGACAGTTTCTTGCGGGGAGCTACACGTGATCTGGCCATGATAAAGGCAGTGTGGACCTCATGTTCTGCCGATTTAAATCTCAAATATGCCACTTGCTCCGTAAGCACTCTCTGACGCATCACAGAATACATGCAGCTGGAAAGTTCCCTCTTGGGTTGCTGGGGCTGTGTAGCATCTAGGCAGACAGATTTCTTGTAGATACTGTAGCTCACTCACCCACTCTTGCCACCGCTGGAGTAACTCGCCCTCGATGGGATCATCCCAGTTCCTGTCGTTATGCCACAGATGTTGAACAATAACCTTTGCCCGGGTCGTGAAGGGGATGATGAAACCCAGTGGGTCGTATTGAGAGGCGAGGATGCTGTAGATGTTTCTCATGGTTGACTCCTGAGGAACCACTGGCCGACATCTGTAGGCGATCTGGTCTGTGGAGCAGTGCCATGCCAAGCCTAAGGTTGGTTCTTGGGGATCTGGTTGGTGTTCAGTCAACCACAGCTCGCAGGTAGGGGACTTTGCTTCAGAGGGGAGATGAGCAATGGCCTCTGGGTAGTTACTGGCCCACTGTCGGATTTCGAAACCACCAGTAGATAGCAACTCTCTGATGTTATCGACAAGTGGTCGTGCCTGCAAAGCAAAGGGCAGAGATTGCAAACAGTTATCAACATAAAATGAGCGCAACACTGAGTCTAGTACTTGTTCATTGCCATCTTTATGATCCTGCACATGGCGCTGAAGGGCATACGTGGCACAACAGGGGCTGCATGTGGTTCCAAAGGGCAGGACACACCACTCATAAATGTCCGGGCTCCGATCTCTTTCCATATCTCTCCACACGAATCTCAGCAGGGGCCGGTCATGCGGAAGAAGCCGCACCTGATGGAACATACCTCGTATGTCCCCACTCACAGCAACAGGGTGCTCCCTAAATCTCAACAGGACACCTATTAAGGATGGACTGAGAGTTGGACCTGGTAGCAACTGATCGTTAAGGCAGTCTTGCCTGTATTGGAAGGAACAGTTGAAAACTATCCTAGGCTTATTGTTATGATGCACAATATGATGGGGAATGAACCAGGATTCATCTGTGAGGTTTGCCTCTTCAGGAGTGAGTTTTCTTACATAACCTGCTTGTTCCAGTTTGTGTATTTCTGCATTGTACACAGCCGCTAGATCAGGATCTTTAATCAGGCGCTTCTCTGTGGACCGAAGGAGAGCCATCACTGCGTCATGGTCAGTTCGTAGTTTAGTGGAGTCTCTGCGGCGGAGCAGAGGGGTAGCATAACGAGCTACTCCATCCACCTGTACACGTTCTGTGGTTTTCTGCAGTAACTCCAGTGCTTCTTTGTCTTGTTTAGAGCGAGTTACCTCTTTCTCTGATCGAAAGGGGAGCACATCTAACTGCCACAGCTTCTCAACGTTCTGTCTTAGCGCTTGAGAAGGAGTTGGTAACAGGGATGTGTGCAGACATGAAGCTTCAGTAGGTAGATGTAGAAAGGTAGCCGGTCCCTGGATGGCCCAACCGAGGTTAGTGTTGACAGCAACAGGGCTGCCTAGTGGACCAACTTTGACAGGTGACAGAGGGGTGATGAGCTGGACATTATCTGAGCCTATAAGAAGCATAGGCTGCACATCCTTAAATGCTTTGATGGGAACGTCGGCCAGATGTGGATATCTCTGACGGAGTATGTCCACTGGGCAGGATTGTTTTGCCAGATTAAGTTCTTTAGCAGTGAAGACACGTCTGATGTGATGTTTGATTTGGGGAGAGCTGGGTGCACTTAGTTCAAAAGAAACCGATGCGCCTTGTAACTGTGACACCTCCTGCCTGATGGTTCGTAGTTTGAGGGACTCCTCTGTGATATTTAATTGCAGGTAATGAACCGCTGCAGATAAAACAATAGTCCGCTCTGATCCATCGTCAAGAATGGCATAGGTGGACAGAGATCGCCCATTGTTGTGGAGGGTAACTGGGACCACTTTAAGCATGACTCTGCCTGAATGAGTGACTTGGTCCAAATACACCATGCTGGAGGCTGTACTCAATGTCAGGATACTCTTGTTTGAGCGAGAGGCAGCTTCATGAAGGATCTGCAGGTGTTGTTCTCCACAGGTGGCACAAGGTTTCTTCAGATTGCAACTGTCAGGCTGGTGACTCCGACCGCATCTCCAGCATCTCTTATTGTCATTAATCCATGTAATAATCTGTGTAGTACTCAGCTTACTGAAGTCAGAACAGGAACTCAAGTAATGTTCTGTACTGCTACAGAAGGGGCAGTAGGGCTTAAATTTCTCTCTTTTCTTCCCTTTCATAGGTTCTTTACTGTCAGTAGGGGCTGAAGTCGTATTAGCCGTTGGTGTTGTAGGCTTGTCAGTGCCATAGTAGACTGATGAGGATGTCTTTAATGGTCGTGATGACTTGTCTCTACGATCTGAGCGGGGTTTATCAGATATGTAGCTTTCTGTAGCCCGTCGTGATATCTGTATGGCCTGTGACTTCCTCTCCAACCACTGTGCAAAGTCAGGGAGAGTATAGGTGTTAGCTGAGTCACTCCGCAAGATGCCCTTTGCAAGACAATATTCAGCAAAACTGTCTTGATAGGAGAAGGGGAGTTTACTCAAAAGCCTGTCCACATGGGAGCCACACTCTAGTTCGCTCTTAGCGGCTCCTTCCATGGAGTTTAGTAGTCCCACCAAACTACTAACTGATAGAGCAAAGTCTTCAAACCCTTGTGCATCTCCAGCTTTCACTGTAGGAGCTCTCAAAATGTTGTTAATTTCACCTTGGACTAATTGGCGTGGTTGTCCATAGCGCTGCTGTAGAGCCTGCATTGCTTTAGTGAAGGGCATAGTGTCATGCACATACCTCTTTGCAAGCTGAAACGCAGGAGGAAACTTTAGATGATCCAGAAGTACTTGGAATTTGTAATCCTCAGACAGATGTGGGTGTGGTCCCAAAACTCCATCCAGACCTTTCTTCAGTAGCAGGAAATCACTTTCTTTTCCTGTGGTGAAGCGGATCAGGTTGGGTTTTGGGATGCCATAAGAAGAGGAAATAGCCATCTCCATCAAGTTCGGTCTCTGAGAGGAAAGCAGAGATGAGGAGTGTTGTGGGCTGCTCTGAATTACATCATGCTGTGAACTGACAGGTGGCGGTGCAGCTGGAGCAGGATGCTGATAGGTATACTGTGAGCTAACAGCAGGTGGCAGCACTGGTGTAACATATGGCTGACTGAGAGGTGGGCCTGAAGTCCAAGGCGGATAACCTGGAGAGGGCATGCCAGGCGGCAGCGTGACAGGGTACTGCATAGTGCCAGGGATACTAAACTGAGCAGCACTGTGTGGCACAGACCACTGTGGGGTTGATGACTGCCAATTCAGGTCTCTTTGTTGATGCCAGGGAGGATGTGGCTGATCTGTTGCTGTAGATGCAGACCGGGGTACCACTGGTGTTGGCTGAGCAGCTGATGGCATAGAAGAGTGGACGTATAGAGGGGGCTGAGGAATAGGTCGGTTAACAGGGAGAGTAGGAGCTGTTGACTGTAGTATTTGAGCGTTATCAACATGATGAGCTGTGGAAGGGGAGGTCTGCTGTACAGTATGAGGCTGAGGACCAGGTATTACTGGAGATATGGGAGGGATGTTTTCTAGTCCGCCCATAGGAGGAGCTTGCGTAGGGTTATTATCCACAGTTAGTAAAGGCATACTATGGCTCCGGACCTGGGTTTGTAACTGTACTTGGGGGGTTCTTTGGCCAAAGTTCAAAGACACTTGTATAGCGCTCTGTATCTCCCTCATCTGCTCCTGTACCTGAGTAACACACTGCTCCATCCTCCTTATTCTCTCCATCTCTGGTGAGCCGTCGATGCCAGCGGTTTGGTGTATTGGAGTAGCTGCGTTAGTATTCGGTGGAACTGGGTTAGTCGGCTGTGGGGGATAGGTCCAGATGAAGTCATCCAGATATCTTGGAGCCCTATGTGGTCTCCTTTGCCGGGCACCTTGTTGTTCTTCATCATATCGGGATGTCGCCATGTTAGGAAATGCTGTAATTAATCCGGCTCGAAGGACCACTTGAACTGGACATGTGTGTGCTTAATAAACTGGCAAATTACAGCAGGATTTTCCTATCCTCGGTCAGAAGGCACAGGTGACTTATATGATGAAAGAGAGGGTCCACAGCAATGAGAATTAGGGTTCCTTTAATCCAAACATCTCCAGAAGTGAATTCGTGTGAGTATATGTATATGTGTGTGGTTCTGTAAAATAACAGAAATTACAATTAGCAAACAATTAAAGTCAACCAAGCTGGTCTAAATAATACAGAAAGGGTTGAACAGAAAGTCTAATTCGAAAATGACTAAACACCACCCCCTGGTGGACACAAATGGGCTGCTGCACAGGGGTAGACTCCATCTTTACTTTGGGCAGCTCAGTTCACAAGGGTAGCGCCATTTTGGTCAAATCAGCGTGAATATACAATGTCTCGTGGCTACACAAACCGCTGGAAAACTCTATAAAGGCATCACACAATGTACATAGGCAAGTGTATGATAAGTTACAACCATAGAACAAACAAATACAAGGCACTTACTTATCATTCACGCACACACACGACACATGTTCAGTACAACAGCCCAGCTCCACCAGCGCTATCACGGTGAACCAGCGCAAACACAACAAAGGATGGGAGGAATGTACCATCTTAGCAGTGGTTAGAGGGGGTCCGTGGAACAGTCTATATACACAAATCACAGGGGTTTTCTACAACTACAATATACATATTTTACACACTCCTTTTGTTGTTGACATTTACAGGCTGTGTGCAAAATGCCACACTCTTCAAATTCATGCCAGCTATTATTTTTACGTCCAGTAGGTGTCCTGCTAGAGCAAATGAAGCTTCATGAAGCTTCGCGTTGGGGTGAACCAATTGGATGAAAAGCTTCAGTGCTTCATGGGGCTTCATCTGCCCATCACTAAATGGTGCTCATCCCTTGCTCCCAGTGCGTCCCGTGCTGTAGCCCCCTTACTGTGTGTGCTCCCCAACTCGCTTCTTCGCTCGACTTTCTTGGAGGAAGAAGGAAAAACCACAATTAGCCATACACGCTAGTCGAACAAGACCACACGTCGCGCACAGACTATACCGGTCAGGAGTAATAATCCCACGTCGACTGTCGCCGTGGGTCCAGGTTAAATACCTCTTCCTAGCCGGGAGGGATGATTACCACCAGCTGGTCAGGTAATCAGCTGCAGGTGGGCCACGGCAACAGCGAAGAGGGACTCCCGATGACGACAGTCGCCCGGACACGCCTGTCCCACGACGCGCGCTTCCGTCAACAGCCCCGAGGACCAGGGGGAGAGAGAGAGAAGCAGACACACGCACTCTACATACAAACGTGGACAGAACAGTAGACGACACAGACCCCAAATAGTCGTAGTAATAATAATAATAATAATAATAATAATAATAATAATAACCACTGCTCACGGCCCCCCTGAGTCCTCCAGAGCCGGGTCCGTGACACAGTGCCAAAACTTTCTTTCCTCTAACGCTTTCTCGGTCCCAAAAAAGTTGATTCTGTTGATCTGGATGTTTCAGTGGGAGAAATGTTTTGTTACTCAGCCAAGTGAATTCTTCCTCTCAGCTGACTCCAGGTTTCCCCAAACTTATAAACATTACATTTCCATAATGACTGAAACCAGCACCACTCATGCTGTGAGGTCAGTTTCTTGGTTATTAATGAATGCAAATTGTCACTATCAGAGAGAAGTGACTGTTTAGAAACTCTTTTAAAGTAATTGATTCATAAATTAATGATTACTCTGTGATTCTAACGTTTGTTTTTCTTTTTCCAGGTTTGGATAAGAAATCAGGATCTAATCACAGAAATTTAGGTCTTTTAACATCTGTGTTATTAAAGCCAGTTTTTGTGTTCAGTGTTTTGTCATTTAATAGCTGTTCAGATTATTATATCCTTCTTTCCACTGTTTGTCTCGAAGGAATCAGGATTTTAGTCATTTATTTAGTCGGTCTTTGTTACTGCACTCTGCTTTTTGGGGGGAAATGCACTTTTAATTTTAAAACTTTGTATATTTGTATGTTTGTATATTTCTTTATTATTAGGAAAAAACTGTTGTTCATAAAAGGTAACATTTTGTCCTGTTTGTCAAATATTTTGACATCAAGTGATTTTAAGTGAGAATTGTGAAAATGAACAAACAAGCTGCTCGTGTTGCTGAAATGAAATCTAATGCAACAGTTTATTCACTGCACTGCTGTTTGACCTCTTTGCAAAGGTAAATCAAACTCACAAAGACAACCTAGTTGTGTGAACCTTGATTTATTTAAAAACTTCCACAGGAAATGTTTTTGAAAACACATTAATAGATCCCCACTTTTGGATGTCACCACATATAAGGTAATTTATTGGGGATCTTTTCACATTATATGTTTATTATTGGATACAAAAAAAAAAAAAAAAAAGAAGTTGAGAGCATCAAGCTAAGGCTTCATTCATTAGGAATTGCATTCACTATAGGGATGGTATTGGTTTCCTCCAGACATGATGCTTGGCACTCAGGCCAAAGAGTTCCATGTTTGTTTCATCAGACCAGAAAAGTTTGTCTCTCATGTTCTGAGAGTCCTTGCCTTTTGGTAAAGTCCAGGTGTGTTTCCATGTGCTTCTTGGGACCTTCAATACTGCACACATTTTTCTGCACACTTTCCTACAATCCCGTCTCAGAGATATAGAAACAATTCCTTGGACTTCATGGCTTGGGTTGTGCTCTGTCACCTATGTGGCCTGATAGAGACCAGTGTGCGCCTTTTAAAATCCTGTCCAATTCAACTGAATTCATCACACATATAGAAACATCTGCCAGATTATCATTGGCAACAGGATACACCTGAGCTCAACTTCCAGTGTCATGGTAACATCTGTGAATAGTTATGTGTGTGTTATAGTTTTGGTTTTCTTTTTAATAAATTTGCAAGAATTACAAGCAAACATTTTCACTTTGTCACTCTGGCGTATTGTGTGCAGAGTTTCAAGGTGAAAATGAACTGAATGAGACAGTAACATGACAAAATGTAAAACAAATGACTGTGGTTACGTTCAGAACAGACTGCTGCAGAGACGTGCCTCCTTATTTATGGTGATCGGGCTTAGGAGACAGAAGTATCTGTAGATGGTTATTCTGCTTATTAACATTTCATAAATGCTCCAGTGTGATACAATAAAGCGAGTAAACTGACCATTCTTCCATCAACCATATTTTTCTAGTCTGCCTCGACACTCTGAATATGTGTTACAGTCATGTACCAATGTAGCTAGAAGGAACTACAAGAAGGTAACGTCTTGCTGTAGTTCCAGGCTGCACATGTTTATATTATTGTTATTATTATTGCCTTTCATGCTGTTGCAGCTATTGTATGTGATAACCCACTGACTCCTATACAGTGAGACTTTTTTGTTTCCTCTCTGCCAACTGATGTAAGAGTTTGCTGTTGAACCATAGGCTGAGCAGTCACAACTGTTCAGTTAACATTTTATTTTATACAAAGTGCCAATACCAGCTACCTATGACAACTACTGAAAAACATAAACACGTCGCTACAACAAGCATATGGTGGATGTACTGTGAGCTGTGACTGAACCGGCCCTGCATCGCGCAACCATCACTACCAGCCAACTAATGTGACGAAGACTGAGTAGCCTACGCCACCTGGTGGTATACATGTACACGGAGCATGAGAAGCTCGGGGTTAATGAGCTTTAGATTACAAATGAATCTCTGCACAGATCAGATGTAGGAGGAGAGTAGCAAAAGGCGCGTGTAAAAATCAGACAGTTGAACAGCTGAACGACTTGTAACTGCAGATATTTAGGGGGAAAAAATCGTAAAAACAAACAAACAATTAAAATGTTTGAATGGTGATTGGGGTTTCACGTGTGTACAAACAGTTGTGCTGCTCTTGACCTGGAAAAAGATCTGAAGAGAAATCGAAAGTTACGAACATTGAAACGTGTTCAGTGCAGCCGCTGTCTGTGCTTTTAGTCCTGTCTTGTTATTATGTAAGCTTTCTGTGCTTCTGCCGCTCCTGGTAAACTCCGCTTTCACTCTATTCCCGTCCACTTGTCAATCAATCAGCACTCGACCAACGCTATCCCTGTCCAGAGACATGCAGGTAGTCTGTTGAAAGACTGAACAGGAGCATTAATGGGGTGGGTGGAAAGCCCACTCTGTCAGAACGAAACACTTTAAGCGTAATTTATTGTCCTCGAGTGCGTTCACATCTCCGTTTGGACAGCGAACTGAGAGATGATGGTGGAGCTGCTCCGACTTTTAGAGCTGGAAGTGACGTGAAATGTTGAGTAACTTGACTCCACGCGAGCTGTACGCATTTGATTGGATCAAACTCGAGGAACTGCAGAAGCAGGAACCTGGAGTTTAAATGAATGGCGAGTCAATGCAATGTCCTCCTTTGGAGTTTTATATTATTTTCTTGCTGTTTTCATTTCCGGAGCCTTTGACAAAGGTGAGAAAAAATGTATTTCTGTATGTATGTGAGTTAGACCCTTTTATAGAATAGACTTTTATTTTTATTTTTATACAGTAGAGGTCACTAAGGTGACCTGAGAATTTAGATTATGTTGTGACAAGTACAACCACCGACAGTGTTAAAGTTTATTTTCTGTGGTTTCTCTGAATATTTAGGAGGGGTTAGTGACGGTCACGGGGCTGTTGGAGCTTGTTCTTTAGGAAAATCATAGCAACACTTCAGCATTCCCAGTATTTTTTTTTCTTCTGTGTGTGTGTGTGTGTGCGTGCGTGCGTGTGTGTGTGGGGGGGGGGGATGAATTAATCTCACTCTGAATCAATTTTCAATATGTGAATGTCATAGTTTGAAAAAGTAATAAGGTCCTGCAGCTTATTGTTGGTGTCGACCGGCAAAGAAGAAGAAAAAGTAGAAGAACAAGAAGGGCAAAACGGACAACGTGGCAGTTGTGATATTATGTCAGCTTACGATCTAAGGAAGTGTATCCGGCTTGATGGCTAATGATGCCCTGAGTGACATTTGTCTGAAAATGTTTGCACAGGTTCATGCCATAATCCACACAATTTATTATTTATCAAACATGGTAATGTGAGAATTGTTAATGCTGAATGGAGTTTTTATAATAGTCATTTTATAATGTTGTTTTAACAAATGTTTTTTAAAGAACTCAAACAGAGAAAGTGCATATGTCCCCCAGTGAGTCATTTATTGGTTTAGCTTTAAAATTTGGAGATTTTCCTAAACTGCAAACTGAAAAAAAAAAGTTTGACCTTGACCTTTGATGTATGACCTCTAAGCATTACATACTATTGTATGTACTTTAACTTTCATATGATATATTAGCCAAAATGATAAGTCAAATTTGACCTTGGGTGCTAACAATGAAGCTCAAAACAGCCTGTTTTTTTTGTTTTTGTTTTTTTTTACATTCCTTGGCATAATTATAAGTCTGTCTATGGAGACATCGGGATGAATCTTACATCTAATATATTATGTAACCTGAAAATCTTGCCTTGTGGCTAAAAAGGGTGGCTAGTGATCTGCACATGTGTGTGTGCACCTCTATGGTTGTATTCGGGGTGTTGCAGTAGAACTAAAAAAAACATGTATTAAAAAACCTGAACCAGCTGGAAGCAACTTTGATTCCTGTTGCAATAACACAGTTATCAGATTTGTTTAGGCAGAGTGTCAGTGTGAGGCTGAAGGTACAAGTGTGTGTTGCAGGAACTGGGATAGCCAGTAACACTGGACCTCATGTGTCAGCAAGTTGGACTTGAACATTATATTTAAAGTGCCTCACAGATTGATCTGTATCTCCTACAGCTCTAACAGCAGTGGTCCAAACACAGCAGACTGTGCTGGCAGCAGTGGGAGAAGATGCTGAATTCAGCTGTCAGCTCTTGGAGACTAAAGACGTCCTTCAGGTCACATGGCAGAAAATCTCTCCTGATGTGGAGACAAATGTTGCCACCTACAGCAAGTACTATGGTCAGAGAGTGAATGATGGCTTTACAGAGAAATTTAAGTTTAAACATACTGAACTACAAAACTGCTCCATAGTCATCAGGAATGTGATGGAGCAGGATGAAGGCTGCTATCCATGTCTGTTTAACACTTATCCTGAAGGCTCCTTCACAGGTAAACCCTGCCTCCAAGTCTATGGTAAGAACTTTTGCCTTAATGTGATTAAATGCACCAGAAGCTGGTTTATTCTTGACAACATGGTCCTTATAACATATCTCCTGATCCTTCACAGAGCTGCATGAACCTGTTGTTGATGTCAGAGAGTCAAACTCTACTGAAGAGTGGGTTGTTTCCTGTTCAGCCACTGGTCGACCTGCTCCCACTGTAACACTCAGTGTCTCACAACAAGACCTCAGCTTCTCACAGTACAACACTGTCAGTGTGTCCAACACCAACGCTACATTCACTGTCACCACTACAGCTGTGCTCTCAGGTTCACGTAAACACAGCACACAGGTGGGATGTGCAGCACGAGTGCTCTCTGCTCCTCACAGAGAGGTGATGGTGACCATTCCTGATGATGATGATGATGATGGTGAGAAATTGTTTCAACATCACAGATTCATAAATTAATGATTACTCTTTGATTCTAATGTTTGTGTTTCTTTTTCCAGGTTTGGATAAGAAGTCAGGATCTAATCAGAGAAATTTAGGTGTGTTAACATTTGTGTTTTTAAAGCCAGTTTTTATGTTCAATTTTTTTTGTCATTTGATAGTTGTTCACATTATTGTATCCTTCTATCTCCTGTTTTTCTCAAAGGAATCAGGATTTCAGTCATTCTGCCGTCTGTGGTGTTGGTGCTCTGTGTTGCTGCACTCATCTTTGTCAGGTATAAAAAGTGATCTCAAAGCAGGTCGTCTGCTGATATTACAGCATCTTTACATATTCAACTGTTCTTAAATCTGTTGTCTGTCACACAGAGAGCTCGTGGTGAATTATAACTGAAACAAGAAACACTCAGGAGCAGTGTTGGTCAAGTTACTTGAAAAAAGTAATCAGTAACTAATTACTGATTACTTCCCCAAAAAAGTAATCCCGTTACTTTACTGATTACTTATTTTCAAAAGTAATTAATTACTTAGTTACTTAGTTACTTTTTAAAAACACGATTTACAACCTGAAGAGGTGATAAAGCGATAGATCTTTCAGCCCAATTCTACTTTTTCTGACATAATCCATCATACAAAATGCAATCAAATGGAAAAGTCTCTTTTTAAAACTTGTTTTATTAGTTTTAATCTTTTAACTTTATGCATCAAGCAAACATTTAATTATATGCAACATTCTCTGACTGGAAGAAATTTGTTTAATATTTTCTGCACATTCCAGCACATAAAATAAATTTTTTTGTGTGTTTACACTCAGTCTTTCAAATAGATGCAAGTAAAACACAGCAGAAAATAAATAAAGTCAAAGACTCAGCGGCCCTGTTGCTCTATTTTCACCTGTAAAGCAGGAGTGAGGTAGGCGGAGGTTTATCCTGGTGCAGGTGTGCCGCGGTCAGTGGAAGAATCCGCGGGTTTCTCTGTGAATTTCCCATTACGTCGTAGCACACTCAGTGCTTGCTCGGAAGTTTAGGGGTTTTTTTCGCTGTAAAAAAGTTTTCTTCCCACGCACGATGGACACTAATGTTTTTGTCACTTTTTATGGAATCAAACTCAAAGTAAGGTCAGTACTTCCACGCTTTAAACGCTGCACGCTCATACTCTCTCCCGCGCTCGATATATGATCCACTGTTGATCTGCACACAGCTGTTGTCACAAACGTCGCACTTGCTAACGTCATTGTCAGGAGACATTCTCGCAAAAAATCACGGTTTTAGTAGTCAGTCAAGTCAAGTCAAGTTTATTTATAAAGCACATTTAAAAACAACCAAGGCTGACCAAAGTGCTGTACAATAAAATACAAATATAAAATACAATAAAACACAAGTACATAAACACCTCACTGATAAAAACAATAAGTTAAAACAGTAAGTTAAACCTTACACAGTAACGCAGCGTTCCTACGGAAAGTAACGGTAATCTAATTACCGTTTTTGCAATAGTAATCCCTTACTTTACTCGTTACTTGAAAAAAGTAATCGGATTACAGTAACGCGTTACAAGTAACACGTTACTGCACATCTCTGCTCAGGAGTAAGTCTCTCTTCATCCTGCCAGACTGCACTCGGAAAGTTGCTGGTTTCTTTTTCACTCTTCAGGATATTTTCACATTTCAATTCTTTCCAACTTACCTTTTACTTTTCTACTTTCTTTCTAATTCATCAAACCCGTCTTTGGTTTGTCTAAGCTATTGTTCTTTGTTCAAAAATATTTTTATTCAGCAATATTAACACAGTGATGCTAAAATGTTTTTGTTTTTATTTTTAGAACTGGACCATTTTCAGTCAGATGAAGGGACACTCAGACACTCAGTGGCAGAAGGCAGACACCTCCTGAGGAGTGTCAGTTCATTATGCCAGAGTGTTACTTTTTTTATTTCAGTACTTTGTGCTGTTTATTTATTTTTTGTATATCTTTGAAATGGTGCTGTTTATAAAAAGTCATGTTTTGGTGTTTTGTCAGATATTTAAACATTAAGTTACTTGAAATGCGAACTGTGAAAACGAGCATGAGTGGCTAACATGAACCTTTCTCATCAATAACTTTGATTAAATTGATTTCATTGATTAAATTGAGACTACCAGAGACAACTACAATGAAAACTGCACTGTGCTTTTGTAAATAACAACACTTTTCCACCTGAAATTGCAGAAAATGGCAGCTGAAGGTCTCTGTTTGTTCACTGTGAACATGTTATGCTCAATTTATTACTACGTGTATTGTTAAAAAAACAACACATACATTTGTGTTCAGTTACTCAGACCAGGAATATTTATCACCTTAGTAATGTAAGACCATCCTAGTGCTAGTCAAGTATTGTTTTAATAATGTTTTAATGTTTTTTTTTTTATCTGCAAACATTGCACTGCTCATCAGAAAGTGTAAAGAAACATTTGATGCTTTTGCTTCTTCTCTGTGTCAAACTGGACTTAATGCAAAACACTCCTTATTGTCTCCATGTAGTTTTGCAGGTATGCTATCTGTTGATATGAGTTACCTTTCCACACATAAAGACAGCAATTTTCAGGCTTACAGTTTGTCAGTCTAAACACATGCAGACTGCTGTTATTCTCACTGTACTGCTGACTGACACATTTCCAAAGGTAAATAAATTTCACAAAGTCAACCTGCTTGTTTTTGTCTTGGTTTATTTCAGATTTCTACAAAAAATGTTTTCATCAAACAGATGATCAGATGGATGCTTTTGATTGGCGGCACATGCACAGCTGCACGTAAAACTGTTTGTTTTACATATACTGAACACACATGAAAAAAACAATTTTTCGTCCACTATCTGAAGTGAAGGTGGCAGACAAGCCCAGACCAGCTCAGCCAAGAGATGCAGTTGTATTTCATTAAATGTAATCTCTCCAGCGTGTCCTGGGGCCTCCTCCCGATAATTAAAAAAGAAAAAGAAAAGAAAAGAAATCCCAGTGTTGTGCCAAAAAGTGATTTCCAAATAATAAAAGCATCTTTGATCTGTGAAGTGTTCTGTTAAATAGATCATTTTTTACCTTTCGTACTTTTGTTGCCGATTGGCGGATATTGGGTTGTTGCTGTGACTTCAAGTATAACTACTCTATAGAATAATAACGGTTCCATATTGGGCCTGTTTAGTTGTAATTTATGCCTAAATGTGACTCACTCACCTGCTATTGCTCAAAATGACCACCAGGTCATAATATGGATTCAAATTTAGAAGAAGAATATAGAATAAACCTTTAAATTCAGCTGTAGTTCAATTTTTGTTGTGGACATTAAGAAGGAATTCTTGATTCGTGAATGTATCCATTCAGATTTGTTGGGAAGGTTTCCTTGGTGACCCACACCAACCACTGCCTTTGTTTGCACTTTTTTCCACTAGGTGGCACTACAGCCGTAGGATGACCTCCTACAACACCTTTCCTTGCTTTCGCTTCACTAATCAGCTCTGTGTTGCAGTTACCAGCTGCACAGTGCACGGTAAATATGATAAATAATGACAAATGAGACTTATTGTGTGTGTGAAAAAAACCTTGAACCAGTGCACCACATGGAACAAATATTGCAGGAAATCATTTGTGTGTTCACACTCAGGACCAACAGCAGACACAATGAGCACTACAGAACACATCACACACAAGTGGAAATAATTCACTCAGCCTTCAGAGTTGTTGAATTCAGGTGTTCAATCATTCCATGTCCACATAGTGTATAAAATCAAGCACCCAGGCATTTACACTGTTCTACAGACATTTGTGAAAGAAGCCTGGAGAACTCCAGTGTGGTACTGTGATAGGATTCCACCGGTGCAACAAGTGCAGTCATGAAATACGGGTAAGTAAAATCACAGAGCGGACCTTGAGGCTCATAGCGCGCATATGTCACATAACTTTTGCACAGTCACTGAAAACCTCTAAGCTTCATGTGGTCTTCAGACTAACTCAAGAACAGTGCGCAGAGAGTTCCCTGAAGACTTCATGACTTTCATGCGCATTTTGTCATCTAGGACTTAAACAAGAAAAGCGCACAGTTTCGGCTTGGACTAATCTCAGTACACTCAGAATGAAACTGATAGTTGTGAGGATGTTCCATGACACACTGAAGAGGAGGGGGAAATATATGTGTTGTAAAAAGCAAATACCTATGAAATCGATGACTCGTTAGCTATTTAAGTGAAATTTGTGATATGTCATGTCACTTTTATTAACGGAGGAGGCCCTATTTAATTTGCTGTTTTGACGCACGCACTCACTCAGTGAGACAGTAGCCTGACTGAGTGGAACACCTACTGATTCAAGAGCCATGTGTTTTGAATTTTGGCGGGCCAATGGCAGAGCGTACAGTCATATTTATATTTTCTTTGATGGCGTTTTTTGTTCCAAAAGTAAGACAAATAATTTGTTTTCTGTATCAGTTTGATTTGGTTGTAAAATGATTCGTTACCTTCAGTTTAAGAAGCGTGTGACGTGGAGTGCTGAGTTTCACTGTAATTTCAGTCCTGTCAATGTTTTAATCGTTCTGTGTCGGACACGGCTTAAGCCCTGCACCAGTAACAGTCCTGCCATTTTCTCCGTGCAAATCTAACAGCAGACTGGCAATAGCAGAAATCCTGAGCTCATGCATTCTGAACATGTTCCTCAAGTCATATGGCAGAAAATCTTAACAGAAAAGAAAGATGACTGCCAACAAGTTCTTTGGTCAACAAGCGAATCCAGACTTTACAAAGAAATTGGAGTTTAAAAATTGTGCACTGCAGAACTGCTCAACAGTCACCGAGAAGGTGGCAGAGAGATAAAGTCGGTTAGTTTCACAAAGCTGCCTCCAAGTCTAAAGGTAAGACGTTTTGACCTGGAATCACGGAGAAACAATATTCCTATCTGATAAATGCATCCACACATTCATAATACACCCAACCAAAATGTGGCAGAAGCGAGGCTTTTCACATCGATATACTGGTTCTCAAATTCTCTCAGTTTAGAAGTTAATGTGATATTTTTTCTTAGGAAGCATCAGATGTTTCCTCCTGCTATCTATTTCATGTTTATGATTTTTCTCTCTCTCACCTGCTACAGTAAATCTATTTATGAGAATAAACTGTGCCTGGAGAAGTGTTTGATTGAAACATTGCACAGCTGTAGTACACAGATACTTGGCAGCACATCAGTTTGCTGATTCTAGTTTCTACCACCAACACACGGAGTGCTTGTGATTTCTATGTACGGGATTTCATTTCATGTGTCATTTATATTACCTTTGCAGAAAGAAAACAAAGTAGGCCGTTACCTCTGATATATGAGTGCTCAAGCGTTCATTTACTCTTTCATCGAGTACAGTAGCGGGTTGAGCAGAGGAGACAGGAAAACACTTCGTCTGGTGGAGAGCGAGGATTGCACAATACAAAGAGAATGAGAGGAGGGGGAAAACCGGGTTACACGCGCAGTTAACAGCGGTAATTAGGCGATGCGTGTTGACTAGGATTGTACTGAATTAAGATATTGTAATATTCTCCCGCACATATCATTTTTGCTGTTGGCTTATGTGCTCTCGTGAAGAATACTTTAGGCATCACCGTTTCAATCTTTGGAGGGATGTATGGAGTGAAGATGTCACAGTTTGGAACTGTAAACTACGTTATTGCCGTTTTTACTTGTGGACTCTTTCACAAAGGTGAGTAAAAAGTGTACATTAATCTTACACACATGGGTGTGTGGCAGCATGCGAGTTAGAAGTTTTTACACAACGACAGATCACGTCCTTTAATTTGTTATAAGCACACAACCCATCAAGAGTGGTGGGTGAAGCTGCTGTGACAGGTTTTCTGATTTTGGAGGAAACGCATTAATCTGGTCTTGCTCTTGAACTGCGAGGAGAGAGAGAAAAAGATAAGTTCTAAGATAAGTGGTCAGCTGTGCGCAAATAGGTTTATTACATACATTGACTGTTGTGTCTTAAGAAACATCGCAGTTGTAAGAATTGCACACGTGTGTCTCTGTGTGTGCGTGTGTGTGTGTGCGCGCGCGCGTGTGCCTGACATGTGTGCCCTGTGCAGACCACTGCGGTTCAGTTTTGTCTTGTCTGCCGTGTGGTGGTAGTTGCAAGACGAACGTACTTTGGAGATGCAGTGTATCGTAATGTAAAAAGAGGAATGGACTACTACGTATTTTATACCTTAGAAACTAGAATTTTTATAAGTACCCGGAGCACACAGCCCGCTGAAAAAGACGTGCACATTTACGCACCCTGCGCAGAAACATTATTTTCATTAACACAGGGACAGATCGACTCAAGATATATCAGAAAGATCTCTGGCCTCGTTATAACGATGTAGAGTGGGAGACTTTGGCCCACTCAGTGAGACATTAGAAACTGCTCTCGTGTTTGCTGCGCTTCTGACCTGAAGCGCTGAGGTGACGAACCAGACACTGAAAATTAGTTTGAGTACATAACGTTTGGATGAAATGTCAGTGCTCGGAGTTTCACATTATGCTGTTGCTGTTTTAATTCCTGGAGCCTTTGAGTAAGTTGAGAAGAAACTGCACGTTAATGATAATATGTAAGTTAGACCTTTTGAAAGAAAATTCTTTAAAGTGAGTGCAGATGAGTATTTAAGAGGGGATTAGAGACTATCAGGGGTAATTAATATTAATTTTCACTTTAAATATGTTAATAACAGGTGTGGTGCTGGCAGAGCACGGCTGTCCTGTTCCGTTTCTTTTTTTTCTAACAGTGTCCCAATTTATATAGAAAGTTGCAGTGAGTTCCTTTCAATAATGACCTACAAGGAACAGCGCAAATTAGTGGCTCAACAATGAGCACACATGATGAAGGAGTGTGAAAGAGCCTAACAAAAAACAAACAAACAAAAACAATATAAGCAAAGGTTTTACTCCTGTTTCTGTCTGGAAAGAGAATTGTAGTTCTCTGAACAATCTGCGTGAAAATCATGGAGAGACTTATGAGACTTCTTGTGATGTTCATGGCAGAGGAGTACGAGATGCTCTGATGCAGTACTTGTTGAACGATAATTAAAATATTCTTGTTTTCCTGGTTAGGTGCCTATAAAAGTACTCCTATTTCATGTCACCATGGATTTTGACAAAGCTTTGTTCCTTTCGCAGGTATGTCTTTACACTTGTAGGTTTTGTGCTGATGGCCAAGATTTCGTGTTGAAATTAAATGCTAAAACTTTGAAAAAGCAATTTAAGAATAATCCAGCAGTTTGGTGAATCTCTTTTAATTTGGTCCAATTAGGTCAATAGAATGAACCATTAACAGTATATGTTGATGGTATCACTAAAGTGTGCAGTCTCGTCAACACTGTCATATGCAAGAATACACTCTTTTTTGTGTGATGACACCTGCTGAAGAAAATAACTGGTTGCTTTTTTCTTAAGAAGGAACCATCATTTCACCAAAACTTCACTGATAAATGTTTGTTTTTTCCTTTTACTCTTTATGCAGAAATGGGAGGGGCTAACGAAAGCCAGTTTGAAAGCGATAGTGGGTTAATACACTATGAGCTAAAAGCATCGGCGTAACTTTGTGCTGAACATTGGGGGGGGGTAATTAAATCTGGGTAAATTCCCAGATGATTAAACATGCAACTATTTTGCTGGTAATAACTGAAATGAGTAAAGAAAATTAACAGCCTATTTTTGCAAGATAATTCATACTTTTATTGGGGGGGCTATATTGGTTGGATCTGATCAGCCCCCCTGGCTGAAAGTCAGTTGTGGAATGTAAAAGTGCTTCGGTTTTGTATTTCAGACCATGTTTTATGAGGCTGTGCGTCTCCTAAGTAGATGTAAACACTGGCTGGCTTACATTTGAAATGATTTATTCTTGCTGTGACCTCAGAGCCTAGAATCAGTTCATGCATTAAGTTGACTTGAATCTGTGTAATGTACTTTTACAGTTGCACTTTAACTACATTTGTCATTCTTCGAGTACATTTTTGACACTTTATCGGTACTAAGTACCTGAGTATTTCCTCTAAAAACAGCATGGTGTTTCATAACAGTCATAGCATGTTGCTGTGTGTTGCTGGATGAGGATGTGGGTAAATGCACCTCACACGGTGAAAGAGATTAATGAATGAAAATACACCAAACACCAAGTACACGCACAACACAAAATTGCAGCACATAAAAACCACCAAAAATAATTTTTTCAGATGCTGTTGACAGGATGACTTTATGTTTTGCTGTTAGAAGTCAGCGGAGTTAGTGTTGATGTTTAACTAGCTAGCTACATTCAGCAACACATGCAGGAAACAACGGCGCTACTTTCAAAATATCCTTCTTTATTCAAAGGCCACCGAAGAGATCGCATACATGATGCTTAAACTCACAAAGCTCTCACAATCCTCCGTAACCACCCTCTCCTTCCCGTTACTCCCTGGTCGGTGCCCATAAACGGCGCCCATTGATTAACCCACACCCACTCCTTTCTGTTTGACCCATTTCCACGAGTCCCTCTTTGCTGGATGTTGTGCCAGAAAGTGATTTCCGACATTTCTGTATGTTTTTTATGTTAATTAATTTGACTTATTTTTGACTTTTTTAGACTGTTCAGAAAGTTTGACTTATGTAAAGGAGCCACGTGACTCAGTGATGTCAGTGGAAGTATGGAACAAAAGGTGAAAGTTTTGAATTTGTTTGGCACAGAAGTCTTTATGTGCACCATTCAACCAGTGAAAGTAACTTATGCACAATGGTCTATTCCACTGCACACAGAAGAGGGGACAACGAGGAATAAGTGTGTTGTACAACAGCAGACGTTTTGCAAAATATTGAATCTTATGGAATCAGTGATATCACACTGAGCATAATATGTCATGTTGCTGTTATTAATGAAAGGGACATGGCTGGGCGTACAATCACACTGGTCTCTTCTTTGCTGGCGATTTTTTTCAGAAGGTGAGCGAGCGACTGTTTTCTTTACGACCTAAATGCGTGCTGATTTGCTGTAGTCAGTTTGCTGTGTGGTGATCGTATAAAGTAAAGTGTACTTCACTGCAGACAGGACATACAGTGAGATTTGGCATGTGGTTTCTGGGAAAATAAACTTAAGTGTATAAGATGGAATTTATAAACAAATCAGCAAATATAGTAACTTAAATGTAAATTGGAAGAAACTGATCTTTAATTGTGAAACAGGCACACACAGAAGTCAAAATAAGACATGCTTATAACACTATAATATTAAATAAGTAAAAATGGCAGACGCAATTAAAATAAGGCATTCCCAAATTGCAGAATTAACATGATTGCACTTTGCATAACACACACTGATACGAAATAATTGTCATCTAAATCAGAACCTTTCTTGCCTTCCTTGGTGCAAAGTCATCAATAATGTCATCATATGAAATCTGGTCAGCAATTGCATGATTGATGCTGATGATGGCAACGCCAGTGAGGCGTTCCTGAGACATAGTGGACCTCAGATATCTCTTCACAAGTTTCAGCTTTGAAAAGCTCCTCTCTCCTGAAGCCACAGTCAGAGGCAGAGTGACTGCAATTCTCAGAGCAGTCCAGAAATGTGGTTACATTTGCCATGCAAAACGTTCAGCAGCTCAAGAGAGGTCAGCGATGTTGATGCTAAGTCAGGCAAATTCGTAATCTCTGGCATCCAACTTGGCCTTGAAAAAGCAAAGTAGCACTGAGGGCCTCACACTGTTCAGTGAGGTCATCATTTGAGAGATTTGGAAAATGTGTTAGTACTTCGTTTTCTAATGTGGTGAATCTCGCTTGGATGGAAGACGCTGCAGCATCAACAGCAACATTAAAAAGGTCACCTACAGCTTCTTTAAGGCATCACTCAATGGCTCATCAAATGATTTGTAAGAGAAGTGCTGCTTTGTAGATCTCAGTCTTTTCTGTGGCAGAACAGCCTCTATGTTCATGTCCTCACAGATATCCTTGGCTGACATTTGTGCAGAATCAAAGCCTGTCGCCCTGTAGCTGTAGAGACCTCGCTCTGTCTTTTTGAGCAGGTTGACTGCTACATCGCATGCATGTTGGGAGACTGCATGAGTTTGCTCACATGGTGGGTTTGGTTCAGGATATCATACCACACCCTTGTACAAATGCTGAATCTGTATAATCCCACCTCCTCAGACAAAGACTGGGCTTTGGTGTGGTCTCTCAACTCAATCAAAGCCTCTTTCACTATTTTCTCTTGTAATGACACAATCCGAATCACAACCGACAGATGTTCAGTGTGGCTAATATCTGGAGTGCAATCTAGAGTTATGGAGAAAAAAATTTCCAAGCTTGACATCATCAACCATTGTTGAAGTGATCCTGCTAGTTTGTTTTGTACATGGTAACATGGTAGCTGCTGTGACTGCAAGAGCCTTTCTGGACAAGGTTAATGCACTCCTGCATTATGAGTCAGTACTGCTCTCTATCTTATTTTCTCAGCCTGCAGAAGTGCCGTCTCTTGTTTGCTAATTGTTTCACCTTTTTAATCCTCACTACCATTTTTTCCATGCTTTCATGGAGTTGTGGTGTTCACGACTATTGTAATACATTACTTTGTAATTACAGTAAGTTCCTAAATAATGCAACTTAATAGTGTGAGGATTTTTGTTGTTTTGCAAAGTCAGCTAGACTACAACATTATACTGTCATCCGGTTTTAGCGTAGCACGGTATGCAAACAGCCAACCAACAGCTATTATAATTCGTCACACATTCTTCATGATGACACATCCGCTTGCTCGCTTCTCCTCCTCTTCTATTCTCCCCTTTCTAAACTGAGCAGCTGATGGCTTTGACCTTTTCTTGTCCATCTTCCATCGGTGTTCATTTTGCACTCCGTAACAACACCCCTCCCAATCGGAGAATCGTCATAACGTAAACTAATAGACCTGCACCTTAGTGCGCACATTTGGTTTGTATCGTTTTCCCCCTGCGATTGGCACAAACCAGGAAGAATTCATTGTGACATAATGGGCTTGGATTGACGATATTATGAATGAAATTAGCTTTATCAGGAAGCACCCCGCCCCCTCCTGTTTTGAAGATAAGGGGCCCATTTGAAATCATTTATTCTTGAACAGGCTGTCTGTTGAATTCTCTCGCAGTCATAATCGTCATGTCTTTGGTGGCCATCTTTTCTAAAGGTGAGGGAGATACTGTGTTTTCTTTATGACACTTAATGCGTGGCGATTTATTGCTCTGTGGTGAGCTTCTGTAGTAAAGTGGATTTCACTGCAGAAAGTGGATTTGACGGGTGGTTCCTGTCAAGCGGAGCAGCAGAAGGAGGTAATAAACTTAGTAGGAGGTGAAATTTCTTAAGAGCTGCTGACAATTCAACGGTCTCTTTGTTTCTCTCTTATCCACATGATGGTTTATTTACTCATTTAAGAGTATTTACTAATTTAAGAAGGAAGAGTGTGGGCTAGAGGAAAGTACTCAAAGGAAGAGGTTAGCAAAGAAAAAGTGTGATCTCATAAGAAAAATGTAAAGTGTTGCATTGAATGGAATCTGGTCAAACGAAATGTACTTGACTGGTACACATTCAGTTCATACGAAACACATTTTCTTTGATACTTTCGTTTATTTAGCATCAGAACTACTTGGGCAGCATGTAAGTGTGAGAATGAAGGTATAAGTGTGTGTTACATGTGTTACATTCGGTGTGAGTAAGGGTTGGACTTGAACTGAATATTTGAAGTGCCTTGATCTTTAACTCCTACAGCTCTAACAGCAGTGATCCAAACACAGCAGACTGTGCTGGCAGCAGTGGGAGAAGATGCTGAATTCAGCTGTCAGCTCTTGGAGACTAAAGACGTCCTTCAGGTCACATGGCAGAAAAGCTTACATGACGTGGAGACAAATGTTGCCACGTACAACAAGTACTTTGGCCAAAAAGTGAATACTGACTTTACAGATAAAGTTGAGTTTAAATACACTGGACTACAGAACTGCTCCATAGTCATCAGGAATGTGACAGAGCAAGATGAAGGATGCTATAGGTGTTTGTTTAACACTTATCCTGAAGGCTCCTTCATTGGTAGAACCTGCCTCCAAGTTTACGGTAAGAACTTTTACCATCTTGACATAAATATGTGAGCAGCTGGTGTGTTTGTAAGAACATGTTGATGATATTTCCTGATCCTTCACAGAGCTGCATGAACCTGTTGTTGATGTCAGAGACTCAAACTCTACTGAAGAGTGGGTTGTTTCCTGTTCAGCCACTGGTCGACCTGCTCCCACTGTAACACTCAGTGTCTCACAACAAGACCTCAGCTTCTCACAGTACAACACTGTCAGTGTGTCCAACACCAACGCTACATTCACTGTCACCACTACAGCTGTGCTCTCAGGTTCACGTAAACACAGCACACAGGTGGGATGTGCAGCACGAGTGCTCTCTGCTCCTCAGAGAGAGGTGATGGTGAAGATTCCTGAAGATGATGATGATGGTGAGAAACTCTTTTGAAGTCACTGATTTATAAAATGATGACTACTTTGTGATTGTAATGCTTTATGTTTCTTCTAACAGAGCTAAACGAGAAATCAGGATCTGATCCCAGGAATTTAGGAGCGTTAACATTTGTATGTTTTAAAGTCAGTTTTCTCATTGAGTCTATTGACTTTTTATAGTTGTTCAAATTGTTATACTCTTCTTTCTGCTGTTTGCCTCGAAGGAACCAGGATTTCAGCCAGTCGGTCGTCTGTGGTGTTGTTGGTGCTCTGTGCTGCTGCGCTCATCTTTTTCTGGTATAGAAAGAAATCTACTCGTCTTAAACGATGTTGTTGTTTGTTTGTTTTTGTTTCAGCTGATAAATGTTTGCGCAGATTTAACTGTTCTTAAATCTGTTGTCTGTCACAGACAGAGCTCATCTTCTGACTAATCAAACTCTGATGAACTTGTATTTGTTTTTTCCAAGCCATCCCTCTTTCCAGAATACTCTGATTTTGCAACCTTAAGAGTGACATGCAATATTTTTCTTTTTCTGGTGTTTGTAGATCTGGATCATCTTAATAGAGGTTTCAGCGATTACACCACGATCCACGACTTTCACCTTTACCAGCAAGAAATGTTTTGACAAATTGTTTCTACTGGTCCATCTTCTGTTTTTGTTTTTGGTCTTTTTTTAACAAAATTTGAAAAGATAAAAGAAAAACACTCACACACAAAGCATTCATTTTTACTCATGTTGCAGTTTCTACTTCAGTAGTTTCTGCTTTTATTTATCTATTTTTATATTTATTCAATATTGTGTTTTTGGCAGATTTTTTAACATTAAGCTACTTGAAACAAAAAGTGTAAGAATGAGCAGGAGTGACTAACCTGAAATTGTTCTCATCAATAATTTTAGCTGATCGATTAAATTGCTTTTATTGCAGTAATTCCTCCTAATACAAACAACCATGAAAACCTGAAGTTGCAAAAAACGGCCACTGGGGGTCTCGGCTTATTCATGGGGAGCAAGTTGAGACATTTACTGGTCAATAAAACAATAGGTTTTTTTTTTTTTAAATCAACATATACATTGTTCAAACTTTAAATTACTCAGTGTTGGGATATTTGTCAACCTACTAAAACGATATCAACGATTTTTGTCAGGTTTTGTGGGTATAACGGTTTATTCTCATGGTAAATGTGCAATCAACACTGTGCTCTTTATCGAAGATGTGTGTAGTAAATGTCAGCAGCTTTTCACCTGAAACTCTATAAAACTTTTAAAATTTTGTAAGTTCTCTGTGTCATACTGAACTTCCTGAGGAAGCACACAAGCACACATTGTGTCAAAATGCACACAACATGTGTTGTCCCTGACCTGATGCAGCACGTGTTAAAGTTCAACACACTATGTGTTGAGAGTGAAGGGGGCCTAACCAAAGCACGCCGTGCCGTAATGCTGGGTTAAAACCACTGCATTTGAGTGGATTATATTTCTTGCCGAGTGAGCCCACTAGATGGCACTACAGCGTCAGCGCACAGGACACTTCCTTGTTTCCACTTATCGTCAGAACTTGCTCGCTGTGTTTGAGGAAAGCATGCGACACTGCTCTGTGTTGTAGTGGAGAACGTATGTTTTACTTTCATTTTAAGGATTAAAGCATGTTTTGAAACACAAAAATCTTAATGCTGTGGCTCAGTTAACTTTGTACCGCTGCACATGTAACTCAGTAACACTGTATATAGGCCGACATAGCAGATGTCATTTTTTCAGACTGAATGTAAATACAAAATTTCCATGTCTTTGGTTCTAATTTAGTTAGTTTTAAAGAATAAGTCAATAAAATAAAGTTAATAAGCTGAAAAGCATAGCTGGACTGGCCATCAGCTGGTGGGCTGATTGTGATTTTTCGTTTTTATGGGCCGTTGGTTTTTTTTTTTTTTTTTGGTTTTTTTTTTGTAACAATGAATGAAATGAATGAAAGGTGGTGGATTGGCCAGATGCTGGCCCATGTGATGTGGGGGGCTAGAGGGGCTTGAGCACCCGCCCCTTTCCTGATGGGTGCCCAAGGTGCCCTTTTGTTGAGGCAACTTTTAAAAAAAAAAAAAATATTTTTATTTATTTTTAATGTGTGTGTGCGTGCGGAGTCCTGTCTGTGCCCCTCAACAATAATATTTAACTATTAATCACAGTTTTGCTAAATAAAAGGATTTGGCTTGCATCAGTCACATGATCACTATTAACCAATGATCGCCCTTGACGGCAGAACGCGCTGATTACGAGCCGGGAACGAGCTCAGAAAGAGCACGCGCATTTTTAGCGGTCCGGAGCTGTAGGAGAAACACAAGTTAACTCAGAGACACAGACTGATGCGACACAACCAGTAAGTAGGTGTACAGCGTACACTGTAGTGTGTAGCACCCAGGAGTATTAGCTTATTACGTACACGTTGGTAAGCTGTCTTGTTGCAACTGACGAACTGAAACAAACGAGCGTGCTGTGTGTGCAACAGCGCGACAAACATTACCTGTCCTTTTATTAACTGCACATGTAGTGCTGGTCATAGCTGCTGGCTACCTGTGTAAGGCTGTCATGGGTCTGTAGCTCTGTCACCGTTTTAGGGAACATATTTAGTTTTAAAGTAAGTTTCCGGGCTTTTCCTGCCTTTCTGGAGGGATTATATTTCACTAAAAAACGATCTAATATGCATGTCCACATAATAATTATTATAATTATAATATATTAAAAACACACGCTGTATTTTAAAGAACATACATTAAGAAGCTGATTATATTAGATTTATATTTTAAATAAGACAAAATTTGGATTTTACAGCAGTAAAATGATTGTATCTCTACAGTTTAAACATGTAATAAACTTTGCCCCTGCACAGAGTGGATAGTGAAACAAATGGAATCATCATAATGACATTATTTCATATTTATTACTTCCCCCTCCTCATTGCTTTATTATTGTAGCTCTAGTAATAAATAATAATGTAAGGATTCTGGATCAGCACCATGATGCCCATAGTATATACAGTATTCTGAAGAAGGTCTAAAATGTCATTGTGTGTGCGTGCATGTGTGTGTTTTATTTAGATGGATTTTTAAAAAAAATATTACTCATGATATAACATTGTCCAGACATGGCTGGTAAGGACATGAGGAGGAAACAGTAGGAGCTGTGTGAGGCTACTAAAGGCAGTGCTATAACATTTTTCTGTCATCATTTTATTATAGATTAAGTGCAAGAGTTGTTAGGTGTGGATAGTTAGATTATAGTTTATTGCAATAGCAAGTTGTGCCTTGTTCTCAGATAGATAGCAAGTGGAGAGTGATATATGAAATGATGGAAGGAAGAAGAGAAGCAAAGAGTGATTCACAGGCAGAGCCTAAATTATTTCTCACAGTTTTTTGTTGTCCTTATGGTTCCAAGCGCTGTCACCAATCTTTGCATTTTGTTATTATCTCATGACACTTGTTTAATCAGCTACCATCTCTCCTGTGGACTTTTTAATGTCTACAGTCTCAGATCAACACAGCCCTGCCCTCCAGCACTATCCACAGCAACCCCTCAACAGCAACATTGTACCCATCAGGTAAAGCATCGGCTACATTTGCTTTGCCTTGTTGCCCATATTAGATTCTTGATGAATGTGTGTTGTTGTTATTCAGCCTGGTTCAATGTGCCCCTTTTTAACTTTGAGCACCCGCCCCTTTAAACCTCTCTGCACGGCCCTGGATCTACATGTAAATCATTTGCAGCTGTTCAGTGATCATGGGGAGTGGCACATGCGGCAGTTTGCTGTAGTAGCTGAGCCCAACGCCAGACAAAGAGTCAGCCTGAATGAAGTTTATATGAAATGTCCTTTTCTGGAGTTTCACCTTATGTTGTTGCTGTTTTTATTTTTGGAGCCTTTGAAAAAGGGTGAGAAGAGACTGCATGTTAATTATTATAATATATGAGTTTTTTGTGAGACTTTTGAGACTTCAGTGAAAATTAATTTATTTTGTTCCCTCATAAGGTGATGGCACATTTCTGTTGTAGTGGTGGGAGGTCGCTAAGGTGAAGTAACCATTTTGATAATGTTGTGATACAGGTACAACCACAGGCAGCTTAAAAGAGTGTTTTCTGTGGGTGTAGCTGAGTATTTAGGCATTACTATCATTGGGGCAGTAGCGTTTTTAGATACGGGCGACACGGGCGGTTGCCCGGGGCGGCATCGTGGTGGGGGGCGGCATCACAGGCATCGCAAAAAAAAAAAAAAAAATTGCTCGTACACATGCTGCCCCGACATCATGCCAGCGCATACTAGGGATTGGTACAGGCACCGTCGGTTTTCTATCGCCCATTTGCTGGGAGTAAGCGCGCCCTCCGTTTGCGAGGTGCGCCTGCTGCTTGCGGCACAGGGAGGAGAGGAGGCTTTCTATCACTGTTTGTTGTTCTCAGACAAGTGGAACCAGCTAAGTGCCAGAAACAAATATGCTGGATAACAAGGTGTTACCAGCCATGAACGTGTAACACAAATGCTGATTGTTTTTTTCATTCAGTACTCTGTGTTGTGTTGTGAATGGAACTCACTGAAGTTTAAGCCTTTCTTCTTTGTACCATATCATATAACGAGGTGAAGTAGAGACACATATTTTTTCACTGATAAAAAACGTGTTTCCTTTCTCAGTGTTTTTTGCTGTTTGGTCTTTTTAGGTTGTTGTGACTGCAGATTCTATTATTGCAACACGTTTAGTCACACAGTGTTATTTTTGTGTTCATAGTTTTTCTACAGTGTTCCCTGAAAAATTATACATGTGTATGTATATGTAACAATTTATTGTCTCGTGTTCCACATATTTGCTTTTGTCCTGCTAATTAATTATGGTAAATGGTTTTTGTAATTTCACTTGTGTACAGTGTTTTTGTTTCCAGTTATGACATTAAGATGTAAATAAACGAACATACAGGATTTTCTTATCTTGGGGAGCCTCAGTTAGGTTGCTAAGATCTGTAGCTTTACATTGTGGGATGGAGCTTGTTCAGTGAAACATCATAGCTTAAACACTAGTTTGATCCACATCATCAACATGCAATTTAGTTGCAACTACATAAAAACATAACCACACAACACAGAGATGTAATATTTCTAGTTCAAAAATAATCTGAAAACTTTTGACTTTTTACAGAAACTTTTAATCTCTCTTTTCTGCACGGTCAGAAAAACCTTAGGAGAAGTTAAACAACTGGTTAAACCAGAAAGCAAACAAAGAGCCCCTTTTCTTAGTGCTGATATGAGTAACACAAATTTTGATTGGTTGGTTCATTCAGTACATGCTATAATGGATGTAAATTACTGGACAGAAGTTTAAAACTCTTGACTTTCCCTTTATGTGGTCAAACAAGTCACACATGCTTTTCCTGTGCAGCCTTACAGTTCACCTCGCATTGAATGAAATGGCGAACATTGGAGTTTTACTTTACGAGTTTTATGTTGCTGTCATTTTCATTTTTTGGAACTTCGACAAAGGTGAGATAAACTGTATGTTAATTACAATATGAGATCTAAGACAATTTTAACAGTAAAGACTCATTTCATTCCTTTTTTCCACAGGTACAGGCTCAGGTTTCAAAGGATTTTACTTGTGGTGGTGGGAGAATTATTAGTAAGGTGAAGGTGAAAATGTGTGTCATTTCAGACCTGTGGGAGTAACACTGGACTTTCTGTTTCAGTAACTGTTGAGTTTGAAGAGCGTGTTTGTCTTGCTTGACACCTTTATCTGCAGCTCTAACAGCAGTGATCCAAACACAGCAGACTGTGCTGGCAGCAGTGGGAGAAGATGCTGAATTCAGCTGTCAGCTCTTGGAGAATAAAGATGTCCTTCAGGTCACATGGCAGAAAGTTTCACAAGATGTTGAGACAAATGTTGCCACCTACAACAAGTACTTTGGTCAGAGAGTGAATGATGGCTTTACAGAGAAATTTAAGTTTAAACATACTGAACTACAGAACTGCTCCATAGTCATCAGGAATGTCACAGAGCAGGATGAAGGCTGCTATCACTGTCTGTTTAACACTTATCCTGAAGGCTCTCTGACAGGTAGACCCTGCCTCCAAGTCTATGGTAAGAACGTATATGTTCTTTAACCGGATTAGACCGAAAGAAACCATGATGCTGTAAAATGGTTTAGAAGCTTGTTTCTTCTTGACAACATAGTCCTTATAGTATTTCCTGATCCTTCGCAGAGCTGCATGAACCTGTTGTTGATGTCAGAGAGTCAAACTCTACTGAAGAGTGGGTTGTTTCCTGTTCAGCCACTGGTCGACCTGCTCCCACTGTAACACTCAGTGTCTCACAACAAGACCTCAGCTTCTCACAGTACAACACTGTCAGTGTGTCCAACACCAACGCTACATTCACTGTCACCACTACAGCTGTGCTCTCAGGTTCACATAGACACAGCACACAGGTGGGATGTGCAGCACGAGTGCTCTCTGCTCCTCACAGAGAGGTGATGGTGACGATTCCTCATGATGATGATGATGATGATAATGATGATTATGATGATGGTTAGAAACTCTTTTAAAATGATTGATTTGTAAATTGGTGATTACTTTGTGATTTTAATGTTGAGGTTCCTTCTAACAGGTCTGAATGATGGATCCTATCACAGAAATTTTGGTGTGTTTACATTTGAATGCTTTACACCCAGGTTTTCTGTTCACTCTATTGTTATTTAGTAGATGTTTCAATGATTATGTCCTTCTTTTCTCTGTTTTTCTCAAAGGAAGGATTTTAGTGATTCTATCCTCTGTGTTGTTGTTGTTGTTGGCCTGTTTTACTACACTCATCTTTGTCTGGCCTAAAAAGAAATCTCAGAGCAGGTACTCTTTCTTATATTCTGTTACTGTTTGTCAATTTGATTCAGCTGCTAAATGTTTCTGCAGTTTTAACTGTATTTGTCACACAGCGAGCTCGAGACAAATGAGATCAATGATGTAAGTCACTCTTTATCTTCTCATTTTGTTTTAATTTAGGAACCAAAACACTTTTAGTCACGTGAGGTGACAATCTGCTCAGAAAACACAAACATCCTGAGGGAGACCATCCAGGGCTCACGTCTTTATCAGGATGAAGATCTGATCTTGACCATTGTTGATTTCTCTTTAATGAAGTGTGGCATTTCTGAACAAAATGGTGCTAGAGTTTGACAAACACAAAACACAAAAACCTGTTCCACTGAAGCATTCAAAAAGCTTTCCTGGTGTTCATGCTGCAACTATTATGTTTGTGCTTTTACCACATTTTTTAAAGGTTTTTTTATACATAAATTATTAAGGAAAAGGAAACGTTGGTGATAAAAAATGATTTTTTTTTAAATTTTTTGGTGGATATTATTACACTTAATTACTTCAAATGAAAACTTTGAAAATCAACAGGAGTGATCAACATAAAACTTTCACTGTAGTCATTTTTGCTCCCATTGTTGAAATTGAAGTTCTCTGTTTGTTGTGAAATTTTACAGATTTTTACAATTCAGTTTGTCAGCATCTGTACAGAAATATAGCGCATACATATGGTTAAAGTTTTCACTTAACCCAGGAATGTTGGTTCTATCTAGTTCCATTAAAAATCCATCAAACCATCAAATATTGTTAGCATTATTTTTTATTCATATTTGATTTGATAAACACACAAACAACACTGCACTGCTTATGAAAAATATTTATTTTTTGCTAAAATGCTATAGAATTAATGTAATCGGATGTATACTCCAACGTGTACATGAAGTTATAACAAACTGAAAGCACTTTGTGAGGTTGTTCGTTTTTGGTGAATACAGGGAAGTGGGAACCCATCTTTCTTTCTTCCTTCATGTTCATCTTATTAATATTTTAATAATAATAAATATAGATAATGAACACGGAAACCTGTTTTGGTGATTTTATTTTGATATTTTGTATGATTGAGAATAAAGCAATTAATAAGCTGAGCAATGCTGCTTTGTCTTGTCTGGAAGTAAATAATCTCATCAGTGAACTCTGAATGAAAACTTCGGCTGGTTTGAGCCGCAGTGAGATTCAGTCATTCATTATTAGATGGGAGTTATTCCCCAATATGACTCAGCGTCTGCGGCGAGCTTCACCTTCTCCTGTTTTGTTGAATGAAATATACAAAATGTGATCAGTACATGTAAGAGATCACGCATGTTTCACACCACAGTCTGAGGTGTTGCGTCTCCTTTTAGAGAAACAAAGGCACGTTCATTCTTTTTGCGAGTTCAAAACGAAAGTGAAAGTAAGTCTGTTCCACTGCACTGTGAAGAGGGGACGATGAGGAATAAATGTGCTGTAAAACGACAGACAGGGTTTCCAAAATAGTAAATATTATCAGATTACTGACTTATTAGATATCCAAGTGAACATCATCATATGACATGTAGCTGTTATTAATAAAAGGGATAATCTTTTATTATGTTTTTTTTTTCACTGCACACCCAGAGATGGTACGGACTGGTCAAGCGGTAAGATTCAAATTTTTCTTTTTTTTATTTGGCGGCACACAGACAACATGGCAGGACGTAAAATCACATTGATCTTTTCTTTACTGGCGATCTTTTCAAAAGGTGAGAGAGATGCTGTTTTCTTTATGACTTATTGATTTGTAGTAGTCAGTTTGCTCTGTGGGGAGTGTATAAATTTAAGTGTAATCCACTGCAGACAGTCAAAGTGGGTTTGGCAGGTAGTTTGTTTTACAGTTATAGATACAGTTAGTGAATAAGATGGAATTTGTTACTGTGACACTATGAACATCAACAGCTTAAATTCAAGTCAAGTTACTTCTTTTAGAAGCAAATGCTGTTAGTCAGCAGGCACACTGAGGAACACCTCATTTGAAGTAATACCTAAATTAACTTTTATTTTAATAGTGAGCGGGACATAAAAGTGCATGTGCAGAACATCGAGTCAAATTTGACTGTAAAAAAATAATAAAACACTTAAAAATTTGCTGACTTTGCACACAAAGCTTTATCAAGTTTTATCCCTGGAAGTATAACAACCAGCATGTTTGCTGTTTGAAAATCCCCTCACTTCACTGCCATCCTACAGGTGGGAGGGGCCTAACAACAGCCCCATCCTGGCTGCCAATCAGAAGTGATTTCTTTGGTTTTATTTTCAGTTTTTCAAATGTGCTCTCTGTTCTACAAAAGTAAAAGCATTTAAGAAGTTACCACAGGTGAATTCTGAGCGATCATAACAGGTCATTTTACACTGACGAATACCTCTCAAATCTAAGCAACTCAATTATCATGTAAATTATTAACTAATAGCTCACCTGTAATTGTTGGATGTGCATTGTTGCATTTTCTTTAGTGGTTTACACAGTGTTTTTTTATTTGTTTGTTTTTACAGCACAAATGGGCTTTACATCAGTTTGTAATAGACTGCTGGCAAAGAGGTTAGAGTGACAATAAAGTCACTTAACACAGCGAATACATTTTATACTGAAAGTATAAAAGTATAAAAACCTAGAAAAACAGGAGTGAGAGCTTTTCTTTCTCTTTCATTCATAAGATAGTTTATTTATTATTTATATTTTGGATCTTGGTGTTTAAGTGAATGAACATCCTCCATTGGTGGAAGCTGAAGAAAGAAGAATTCTGTACAGCATTCAGGTTCTGGGTGTTAGGGAAGAGTTACCAGCTGGAGTAACATAAGAGTGGAGGAAGGTGGAGTCCATCTCATTCAAAGGTGCAATCTAAAAGAGGCAGGAGACTGCAAGCTGATGTCAGGGGAAGCATCGCAGGGTCGTCTGTAGGGTGACTTTGGACATCAAGAAGAGGAGGCGGGCAAAGTAAATGAGACAAAAGAAAATCAATAGAGTAACAGAAATAATAACAATAATTATAATAATAACAAGAAGATAAAGATGAAGCCTATATAGATCTTTACAATACAATCCACTGTTCCGTTAATTTATAAGATTATTTAAAAGATCCAGCCCAAATTACACTCTGGCCCATCCAAATCTGGGCACTGTGCCTGGTGCCACATCTCTCATATGTCTCTGTTGTTGCCCAGGACTTAACCTAGCAACAGTCACTGATGCTACAGGCTGTCACTGTGAACTATACCACAATAGTGCAAAACACAAAGCTTAGTCTGCACTGAACTTCCATTTTAGCCTTTGCATATCATGAAGTTATTATCATGTGATTTACTTTGAAAGATATTCCACAATGTGACATAATTAGATAACTTCAGCAGCACGTCACGTACAGATCTGCTGTCTGGTTACAAACATCTAAGTTGATTTAAGAGATTACATGTAACCTTTAAATTTCCATTTTGTAAAGTTTAAGGTGCTGAGCAGTCAGAACAGCATATTTGTCTTTATTTTGAATTTGTCTGCCACTTCAAGTTTCTCCATTTATGCTACATCCTGTTCTGTAGTTCTAGCTAGAAACAGAAGAACCTTTAAGAGGACATGTATGATCATGACAGTGTAACGGTGGCCCATGTGGTGACTTAAATGTTTCTGTGGCATCAGCAGGGATAACCATCAGCCTGTGGTTCATATGCTGCTCAAGCCATTCATAATTTTCGTGTCATTTTCTCTGTGCAGGTCATACATCTGGGATACAAACACAGCACACTGTGCTGGCAGCAGTGGGAGATAAGGCCTGCTTGAACTGTGAGCTCATGCTTTCTAAAGACGTCCTTCAAGTCACATGGCAGATGATCTCAGGAAGTTCAGAAAAAAATATGGCCACCTACAACAAGTACTTTGGCCAGAGAGTGAATCCTGAGTTTACAAAGAAAGTGGAGTTTAAAAATCCTGCACTACAGAACTGCTCCATAGTCATCAGGAACGTGACGGAGCAGGATGAAGGCTGCTATCGCTGTCTGTTTAACACTTATCCTGAAGGAGCCTTCACAGGTAGAACCTGCCTCCACGTCTACGGTAAGGACACGTGGTCTAGAGTCATAGAGGAAAACTATCCACAGCTAAAACTAGATCTCTACCTCATCTACACCCACAGTGCTTGTGGTATTTACTGTTAATGGCAATAATATAGAAAACAAAACAAATGTGAAAAAAATACAAAATATATTAAAAATAGGAATTGCTCAGTACAGTTGGGAAGTACCAGTTTTACCTCGATACAATATTATCTCAATACTACACTCACAAATTAATATTATTGCGATTCCTAACATTTTACAATATACTGAAAAACCTTCCTCTTCTATATGAATATAACTAGAATACATCCTGGCAGTTGAGTCCCCGTTAGTTGTGCTTATTGATAAAAACTCAAAAGTGTCTTTTTATTAGGAGATAGCTTTGTCAAGATACCGTAGGTGCGTTGAATGTTTTTTTGGTTGAGCTGATTTAATGTAATTTTGCACAGTAGTGCATGAGATGAGCCATTTTATTAGGTATTCCCAGACATTTGTTTTGTAATTTATTCAATAACATTTTCATATTTGGTGTCCCTGTAATGATATAATATCACCATGCAAAATATTGAAATACTCTTCTGCATCGGGTTTTCCTCCACCCTTAGTGCTTAGTATGCAGGGTTTCAAAAGACAGGTAAGGAAAGAGACTGTTAAAATTTGTATTTCATACTTTATTCACAAATACTCTGTTTAGAAATTAAAATATTTTATTAAAAGAATAATATTTTGTTTCCTATCCCCAATGTTAAATCATTTTGTAGAAGTTTTTACACCACTTTTCACAGTAAATCTATTTACATAGAGAATGCGATTGCCTAAAACACTGCACAGCTATAGTATACAAATCAGCAACACACACAGGCTTATTTGGATTTTTATTTCCACATTTAATGGTGACTTTTCTTAAATATATTCTCTTCGCAGAGCTGCATGAACCTGTTGTTGATGTCAGAGAGTCAAACTCTGCTGAAGAGTGGGTTGTTTCCTGTTCAGCCACTGGTCGACCTGCTCCCACTGTAACACTCAGTGTCTCACAACAAGACCTCAGCTTCTCACAGTACAACACTGTCAATGTGTCCAACGCCAACGCTACATTCACTGTCACCACTACAGCTGTGCTCTCAGGTTCACGTAAACACAGCACACAGGTGGGATGTGCAGCACGAGTGCTCTCTGCTCCTCAGCGAGGGGTGACGGTGATGATTTACGAGGTCCAAAAGACACCTGATGCTACTGAGGATGGTGAGAAACATTCAAATTCACAGGTTTATAGATTGATGCCCTGCCACTCTAATATTTGCGTTCCTGTTTTTAGGCTCTTATGAGAAGATCACATCCCATAGCAGTGAATCAAGTAAGTTTGCCTTTCCATGTGTGTAGTTTGTAAGTGCTTTATGAAGGGTGCTCCAAGTCACAGTTTTCCTCTTTTCTCCCAGATTTCACCTGGATCATTGTATTAGTTGTGGTGTCGGTGGTTGCAGTGTTAGTGGTGATGTTGTATGTGGTTCATCACGATTGGATCTCTGCTTTCTTCACTGCTCATTTCAAACAACAAAACAAGACTGGGTAATTTTCACTTTAATATAGTCTCCTCGTAATGTAAGTTTGTCACTGTTAATATAGTAATGATTTACTGACATTAAGAAACTTCACATGAACACCTATAAATCTTTTCAGAAAAACCCCAGTAAATACCATTTATATGTTTTTGCAGTATATAATTTAAATCCTTTAAATGTTTTCATCACTCAGGGACCCAGAGAAGACCAACACACCACAAAAATCAAAGCAAGACATTGATGAGTAAGTACATTTCATAACTATTCATATTTTACAGCATTTTTTCTCTGTCAGTTTTGTTTTTTCCATTTTCTTGTCTGTCAGCTTAACTTCATCCTGATGAAACTGAAGTGTTTCAGTGAATCACACACTTAAGTTAATCACACTTGATTGTTTCATCTCCTTCATGTATGCATTGTTCATGAACTTTAATCTTCATGTATATATACAGTCATCATTTGCTGTGTGAGTGGAAATGAACTCATGTCTTGTTTCTGTCTGAAGGAACAAAACACCTTTAATAGAGCACGAGAACGAGCAGCTCAGGCAGCGGACGTCTACAAACAAAACTCCAAAAAACAAAAGCAGGAAAGTTTCACCTTCAGCAGCAAAAAGACTGTTTGGAGACGATCAATCAATCTAAACTAAAAGAGATGAGCAAACTGCATCACTGGCTGATTAAATAAAGAGGACCGTGTCAACAACAAAGATTCCTACCTGATATTTCTAGACAACACTAATAAGAATTCAATAAAGAGAGATCAGTTGGAAGAAATGAACATGAGTTATTAAAATAGAGAATTTAATGTACTTGGTGATTAGACTCTGATGACCCGCCACGTCAGAACGGAGGCTTGGATGGAGCTCTGACTGAGCTGTCTGTGAGGTGGAGACAGGGAGGAGGTGGGCTGAATGAATAACATGTACAACTGATAAATAACAGTTATTCTGCTTCATAGACATTTGTTTGTTATATCATACTGTTAAAATGTAATTGGTTATAAAGTTTTGATATTTTGTAACATGGGTTGTAATAGAGTAAAATAAGCTGTGAAGTGTGTTAAGTTCTTTCTGCAGATTAAATGAGGACTGCAGAGATGTGATTTATTTCCAAATGTAACTCAGTGTGCTGCAGATTTGCATCTAATATACACAGAATGAGCACATGGTGGCACTGTTGGTTCAAACTAACTGAGGAAGTTTTGCAACTGTCAAAGGACCATGTCTTTAAACATTACTCTAAGAAAATCAAATGTTAACGGTGTTTCTGGTTAGTTATTATTATATAAGTATAATGTTTTTATCTTATGGCAAAACTCTAAATAAATCGATTTGTATCTCCTATTTTCTCCTGCTTATGAGCTCATGTTTTGTTTAAAGTTGCATAGACTTCAAGTGCTTGTCTAAACAGATTAGACATGTTTCACAACTTAATCCGAGGTATTTGAAGCGTTTCATCTTACATTTGTCAGTCTGTCTGTGCGTGAGTTCAAAACGAAAGTAGAAGTTGTTGGTCTGTTCCACTGCACACTGAAGAGGGGACAATGAGCTGTAAAGTAGCAGAGAGGTTTTACAAAAAAGAAAAATGTTTATCAAGTCAGTGACTTATTAGCTATCACATCAAACACCATGAAATGTAATGTAGCTGTTATTAGGAAGAAGGATGACTTTCACTTTGCTGTTTTTCACTACACTCCCAGTGACATTTTTAAATTTGGTAATATGCAGACAAAATGGCACACTTGTCCTTTCATTGCTGGCAGTCTTTTCAAAAGGTGAGAGAGACACTGTTTTCTTTATTATTTATGATTTTAAAATGACTTGCTCTCACTTTGCTCTGTGGTAAGTGTCTAAAATGATTTGACAGACGGTTCCAGTGTAACGGGGCGAAAGAGGGAAGAAATCCTCTAAGCTGTATAAAAGGTAGAATTAGGAAAGTGTTACTAAAGAAAGCCATCGGCTTAAATTGAAATTGATCAAACATAATCTTAATAAACGTTGATTTTCATGTTGAGTGGAACATAAAAGCTCCATGTGCTGAACATCCAGTTAAACCTGACTTAACACAAATAGACTTTAAAAGCTTTCTCCTGGATGAACCGCAGACAACATTTGAATGCGAGTCCATGAGTTAAGCTATCACACTATGCCGCTCGGCAAAACAAGTCTGAACGTTTCATTTGGCAACCTGTGCGAAAGTGTAATTTACCAAGGTAAATACAGGCAAAGATTTGACAATACCAATACTAATACTGACACAAATAATTTGTACTTACAAAGGTTTTATTGGATATTAATATGAGCCCCTTTGTCTCAGTTATATCAGTTTTATTCTTTTGAAGATCATGTTTTCACATTAGTCATTTTATCGGTACACCTAGAGAATACTTAACCGTGGCTACGCCAGGTGTTAAAGTCCACAGTTGTTTTGCAGACATTTAAAAACTGAGTTTTATTTTCTGCTTTTGTCTGTGTTGGGAGTCATTTTTAAAAGGTGAGAAAAATATGCAGTTTATTTATTCATGCTATTATGTGTTTTGAGTTTAAGGTTTAATGTTATTTGCTGTTCAGCTTTAGCGTTGACAGAATTGTTTTGACAGTTTCAGTTAAAATGACTATACTTTGTTTAGTTTTTATTAAATGTTTTACCCATGTAACTTAATAGTTTACTGTTGTTTAGTGGTGATCAATTTTCAGGCACCAACAGTTTAAGACGCACATCTGTAACTCATGCTACTTCCTGTTTAGGTCTATCAGCTGTAATCCAAACACAGCAGACTGCTGGCAGCAGTGGGAGGAGACGCTCAGTTCATGTTGTGTTTAGGCTGTGTGCAGGTATGGAGGACCCACAGTGCAGCCTCCAGAGACAAAACATGGACTCAACAAACAGCTTTGATGCTGAACTCAAAGTAACAAACTTCAAAATACAAAAATAAACTCAGCAGGCAGGCAGACAGAACACACAGCATGAATAAGGGTGGATCACGAGAAATAATAATGGATTCCATTTATATAGCACTTTTGAGACCCTCGAAGCGCTTTACAATACCACTATTCATTCACTCTCACATTCACACACTGGTGGAGGCAGCTACAGTTGTAGCCACAGCTGCCCTGGGGCAGACTGACAGAAGCGAGGCTGCCATATTGCACCATCACCAGTAGGTGAAGTGTCTTGACCAAGGACACAACGACCGAGATTGTCCAAGCCGGGGCTCGAACCGGCAACCTTCTGATTACAAGATGAACTGCCAACTCTTGAGCCACGATCGCCCTTAAGAGGGAGCAATCAGGGCTGACGAGACAAGGGAAGCAAAACTAGATACATTAACATGAGACACGGACTTTCAAAGTAAAACAGGAACCATAACACAGAGACGTGGACTAGGCAAGGGGACACAGCAGACAGGGGAGACAGAGCAACTAAGAACCACAGACAGAAACCCGAACATTAACAAAGAAACCAGAAGACTAGAAACAATAAATATTGGCAGAATCAAAGTACAATAGTAAAGAAAACGCAAAGCTCTGGGTCAACTGCAGAAGTTAACAGTTCAGCTGTCTTCTGCAGTCTAAAGATGTACTAAAAGTTGAATGGAATAAACTGTCACCTGATGGAGAGAAAAAAATTAGCTTCTTTCCAAAAAATGTACGATCAATAAGTGAATCCTGACTTTAGAGATGAAACAGAATTTAAATTTGCTGGACTGCAGAACACCTCCATTCTCATTATAAAGGTGACAGAGCAGGATGAAGGCTGTTATCAGTCCTTGTTTAACACCTCTGAAGAATCTCTGACAGCTAGAACCTGCCTCCATTCTATGGTAAGAACTTCACAACACAACAACACAAGGTTTCCTGCTTTTACCTTTTCTCAGGATGAACCATTGTCACTTTGACATAAACAGTGATGGAAACTGAAATCTGACTTGTCATCATTATCACTTTAACAGTTAAATCACTTGTCAAAAAAATTATTGTATTCAAGTGAGGTGTATCCAGCACTTGTAAGTTAAAAGCTGAGTTGTTTGTGGAAATTTTCCCACATAACATTTTAAACCTTCATACTTTGAATCCTGTTCTTTATGTCAGAGGGTCCTCCTGTTGGGTGGCTGAATTTATTTTTAGAACTTAAAATTACACAAATGACTGCATATGTTTATTCACTGGCAGTGCCAATGTAGCATTGTTAGACATTCACAATTAATGCAATACATAATATAAATGCAATGTATGCATTGCAAAATCTACAATGCAGATGAAGGGGAAATGAAATGAAAAGAAATAATAAAACTAGTGCTTTCAGTTTGATTTCCAAATAGCTGATGAGTAACTAATTATTGTGCTTCTAAAAACTGGAGAGCTGCATAAGCTCCCTGAGTATGCCCCAGAAACTCAGAAATTATGTTCTTAATAGCATTTTTTGTTTTGGGTCCATCTCTCTCTCCCTCTCTCTCTCTCTCTACATATATATTATATATATATCTCTACACACACACACACACACACACACACACACACACACACACATATATACATATATATATTCAAAACACAGAAACAAACCCCACCCCAGAGGGATCAATCAATTGTAATTTGTAAATTCTAAACACATTTCAATTACTTTTATTTTCCACAATAATTAGTTAACACAGTAAAATACACCTTTCAGCCTGTCGTGGATTTTGAAACTGAAATGTAAGTATGCCCTAAAACGAACCCAATCAAACTACAAACATATATAGAAACAAGAGCACAGGTGTTCTTTCCACTTAATTTAAATAAAGGAGCTACAGTCTAACCGATGCACCCTGGTGGCCACATGTTTTTATGAAGCATCAATTTCTTAAATCCATTGCAACAATGGACAAATCAGTCTGCTGAAGTAATAGCTATAGCCACCAAAAACACTTTAAACACACATTAAATAAATCTCAAGATTCTCTATTAGTCATGACTGAAACATTACTTTCACCACTACAAGAGCTATGTGGCTCATTGCCTCTCTGAAAGGACCGACAGTGAGCCTCTGTCTCTGCACTAGGCGTCTGGGTCTTCTCTGGGATTTTCTCCCTCTTCTCTCCAGTGGCAGTCCTAGCCCGTTTGGCGCCCTGGGCGAACACTCCCTCTGGCGCCCCCCCCCCCCCCCCCCCCCCCACACACACACACACAAAACATATTAAGGATTGTACATTAACATAAAGCTGTTGTACACACACAGAGATATGAGGAGAGAGAGAGTATGCATGCAAACGGCTACTAAACAGCCATCATAATTTGTCATACAATGAGAACAGGACAAATCAACAATTGACAATGACTAATTAATATTAAAATCTGTAACATATTGTATTGTTTGGAGTTTAGTCTGTTACTGTTGCTATTTTTACCATTTCTTCTTGGAGCAACTGTAACGCACATAATTTCCTTAGGGATTAATAAAGTATTCTGACTCTGGTTGTTTCAGGATGACCTGCCATTATCCAATCACACATCTGCTTACATCTTTTGCTCGTTTCTCCTCCTCTTCTTTTCTCTTTTTTCTAAATTGAGGACCTGATGGCTTTGAACTTTTCTTGTCCATCTTCCATTGGTTTTAATTTTGCACTGCAGTATGAACACAAATCCCTCAACCCAAGGATCACCACAACATGATCTAACACACCTACACCTTAGTTCACAGATTCACTTTGTCTAGGGTGCATTTCTGGGATTTCACACAACCCAGGATTCAAATCATGAATACATGATGGGCTTGGATTTACATTATGAATGAAATGTGCTCTATTTGGAAGCAGCCGCCCCCTCTCCTTTTGACATGTTGTGTGTGAGACTTTAAATCAGCAAACTGTAAATTATAAATTTTAAATTGTTATTGATCCCTTTACCCCGAGTCCTAACGTGTATATTTATTTTCTTACTCTTCTTATATTTATGGTTTGTTTACTTGCACTGCTGTAACTGGAGCCTCGTCGTCTCGTCTCTATATGCTGGACTGTATGTGGCGGAGATGACAATAAAGTTTACTTTGACTTCAGCAGCGAGCAGGCGCACCGAGGGCTCTCGCGCTCACTTTTCGTGTATAGAATTTCGAAAAAACATCGGTGCAAATTATAAGTCTGTATCATGCTGTCTGGTGTTTTCGTGTTTGTTGTTTTCATTTTTATTTTGCGAGCTGGTTATTAGATGCTGCTCCAGCCGGCTCTCCTCTCTGCAAGCAGCAGGCGATAGAAAACCGATCGGTGGCTCTGCCATTCCCAATATGCGCTGGCTGACGTCGGGGCAGCATGAGTACGAGCATTTTTTATTTATTTATTTTTTTTGCCGCTGCCCGTGATGTCGCCCGTATCTGAAACCGCTACTGCTCCTCTCTTTAGTCTTTTTGCTGTTCGTGCCAAGAAAAAGTACTTCTTTTCGTGGTCTTTCATGTATGTATGTTTGAAGAGTTTCATCTTACATTTGTCAGTCTGGCTGTGCATTTAAAACGAAAGTGAAAGTAAGTTGTTGGTCTGTTCCACTACACACTGAAGAGGGGACAACGAGGAATAAGCGTGATGTCAAATGGCCGAGAGGTTTTACAAAATAGTAAAATGTTTATCAAATCAGTGACTTATTAGATTTCCCAATGAATGCTTTGTATTTTATGTAGCTGTGATTAATGAGAGGGATCATGTTTTGCTTTGTCGTTCTCACTACACACCCTGTGACATGGACTGGCCGAGCTTCTCTTGTGCAGTTTGAAGTTTTGAAATTTAGCGGTAAACAGACAACATGGCAGGACGCGCGATCACGTTTGTCTTTAGTTTGCTGGCGGTTTTTTCAAACGGTGAGTGAGATGCACTGTTTCATTTATGAATTTATTTATATGAATTCGATCTGCTGTAGTCAGTTTGCTCTAAAGTGATCTGACGGATGGTTCCTGTGTTTCTGGGCGATAGAAGAAATCACTCTAACATATATAGAACGAGTATAAAGTTAGAGTTAAGAAAGTGTTACTAAAGAAAGTCATCAGCTTAAATTGAAATTGATGAAGCGTGATCTCGACTAACTTTCATTTTCATGGTTGGAACATAAAAGCTGCATTTACATCAAATCTGACAAAAAAAGAAACGCCAGATGTCACTAACAGGTAGACCTACAGCCATAAAACGGTGATGTTTTAACGGACGCAGCTTTTACAGTAGGCGTTTAGTTGATGAGGGACTGCAGAGAACAATTGGATGCGAGTTAAGCTCTCACACCGGGTACCAATCAGTCAACCAATTCCGTGTTTAATACCTTAATACTCAATACTCTAATTTTTGGTAATGAGCCAATAGCAAGTTAATAGGGAGCTGGTGTTGACAATACCAGTACCAACAGTAATAATTAGAATTTAGAAAGGCAGGTTAGGTAATGTTATTTGTGTTATTTTTGTTTTTTGTTTGTTTGTTTGTTTGTTTGTTTTAATTTCCAATGTAACTCGTCTCATTGGGCTGAATGTATTATATTTAAAGTCTGAATATTACGGTGGCCCCTAGAGACAAAGCACGTACAAACTCTAAAACACTTGCAAACTTCAAAGCACATGCAAACTCCAAAACACATGCAAATTCCAAAACACATGCAAACTCCAAAACACTTGCAAACTCCAAAGCACATGCAAACTCCAAAACACTTGCAAACTCCAAAGCACATGCAAACTCCAAAACACATGCAAATTCCAAAACACATGCAAACTCCAAAACACTTGCAAACTAAAAAACACATGCAAACTCCAAAACACGTACAAACTCCAAAACACGTACAAACTCCAAAACACTTGCAAAATCCAAAACACTTGCAAAATCCAAAACACGTACAAACTCCAAAACACGTACAAACTCCAAAACACTTGCAAACTCCAAAACACTTGCAAAATCCAAAACACTTGCAAACTCCAAAACACGTACAAACTCCAAAACACTTGCAAACTCCAAAACACTTGCAAACTCCAAAACACGTACAAACTCCAAAACACTTACAAAATCCAAAACACTTGCAAACTCCAAAACACGTACAAACTCCAAAACACTTGCAAACTCCAAAACACTTGCAAACTCCAAAACACATGCAAATTCCAAAACACATGCAAACTCCAAAACACTTGCAAACTCCAAAACACGTACAAACTCCAAAACACTTGCAAACTCCAAAACACTTGCAAACTCCAAAACACATGCAAATTCCAAAACACATGCAAACTCCAAAACACTTGCAAACTCCAAAACACGTACAAACTCCAAAACACTTGCAAAATCCAAAACACTTGCAAACTCCAAAACACGTACAAACTCCAAAACACTTGCAAACTCCAAAACACTTGCAAACTCCAAAACACATGCAAATTCCAAAACACATGCAAACTCCAAAACACTTGCAAACTCAAAAACACATGCAAATTCCAAAACACAACGGAAGTGCTCCAGGACGCTAGGGGCAGTGTTGAGCTCGATTTGCAAAATAAACGGCAAGTTTGTCTGTATGGGACGGTCTAGTCTCCGTCGCGCTTCCCAGGTTGCCTAGCAACCATGATACTAACCGCTGGAAACGTGTCATACAACTTGGTTTGACAGAAATGAGGGAGAACATATTTTGTTCATTTGTTTGTTTGTTTCTACAAGAGCTTTGTGTGATTTGATAAGTATCTGAGGCTGAGACCACAGGACAGTAAAACATGATTTTTGGGCTTCATTTCTGTACTGAACAGTCATTTAAGATTAGTTAGTAAATAACAATTAGCTGATGTTGTTCATGAGACTAAAGTCATATCACTTTGGTAATGTAAATATAATATGGCCAATATTATAGTTATTATATTAATCATTATTAGCTATTACAGCAGTGAACATGAACTCTGTGTCAGCCTCAGTACAGATTCAAGTTGCAGTTATTTATATGTCTTATCACTTTAAATCTTCACTCAAAGACAAGTATCTTTGACAGTGCATATATAGATGTATCATATATAAGAGACAAATGTTGTTCCTTCAGTATGTTGGCATTACTAAATTTGGCTCATTGCTTACATATATTTATAAAAAGAAAATGTACAAGCTGTGATAACTGTTTCTGATAAAATGAAGAGTAGACTGATATATGAAATATTCCTTTATTGGGTGAGAAAATCAGACCATGTCATAACTGCTTTAAGTCATACAGAATAGATATCAGATCCTTAAACAGGCTGACTTCTGCTAAATGGGTCAAACTGGGCAGAAAGTCTACAAACACATAACATCCTTATAGAATATGATGTAACACTATAGATCAACTTACCTCAGAATATATAAAGCATATAAACAATTACAGCAATATGATGCAACAAACACAGCAGTGCTACTAATCCAAAATACTCAAAGCTTCATAGAACTGGAACAAACATTTATTTTTAGCTCCATTCTGCTGCTGATACAGACTTTAGGTTTCTGAACATTAAACTTGTTGCTGCCTTTCATAGTGTGTAACTTGAAGGCCCTGAGTACTTTCTCCCACACTGAAAACACTGGGATGATCAAATTATTTGAACATTACCTAATAAGACTGATTCAGGACAGACAATTAGTTATTTTAAACTTTTCTAGCAGTCCTTCACAAACAGGGAACAGTCTGTCTATTCTCTCCATCTATCAGCTGCTGCTGGCTCTTCCTCCTCCTCTTCCTCACACACTGTTGAGTTTGTCTTGGTGGATCATCAGGGGTGCAAAGCCTCACAGATGATGTGCAGCAGTGTGTCCCTCAGTCTGTCCTCACTCTGGACACTTGCAGTTGTCACACATGGAAATCAAATGTGTGATAAGCTGCAGGATTCAAACACAAGTGTAACTTATAAACACATGTTCATACTTTTATTCCACAATCAGAGAGAAAGAAACAGAGAGAGAGTGCAGGACAGACAGGTGACAGTCTCAGGTGTATACACTGCTACAAAACAGCACAAAAGAAGGAGGATTTAGTGTTTGTGTTATTACGAAACAAGAAGAGTTCCAGATGGTACAGTGGACACATGTGTGACTCCCGTGATTAAAGCATCTTTCTTTCAGCTTAACGAGTGAACTGTCAGCTCATTTAAACACACGTTAAAGTCTGTTTGGCTCGACACCACCGAACAGAGGCAGCAATGTAACATAGCTAACATTAACAGTGCAGTGGATCCTGCTTGTGCCGTGATATTCAGGACTGCAAACCGAGCAGCATCACTGACTTTCAGCTTGTTGTGTTTGTGGATATATGACTGACTTTTATTATCCATAAAATCATCACATTCTCTGTAAGATTAAGGTCGACTATATATATATTTTTTAAACTAAAGGCTTTAAAACCAAGTTAATTCTGAAAGTACAGACATCGCTAATGTCACATAACTTTCCCGACATGTGGCCAACAATAATGGTTTAATGTTCTTCATTAAAAAAATATTTGCGCATAAATAAGTGACATAATATTCAGTACTTACTTCTGAAAGTTTACTCTTCCTCCGCTCCGCTTCCACCGTTTTTTTTCGGCAAAATTATCCACACCACCACTGCACTATGAAGTCTGGGATATGTTGGGCCATGAAGGCTACACCGACCCATCCTTAAAATTCAGGGAAATTAAGGAGGCATTTGAGGGCCGCATGTAGAGCAGCCTTTGAATTGGGACAGCCTTCTCTTGTCGCTGTGACGTAATCGGCCTTAAAATGCGGCCTTTAAGGCTGCAAACCCCAAATCCGGTCATTGGTACTTCCTGGCTTGTGTAGTTACTAGGTAACAAAAGCTCAACACTGCCCCTAGCGTCCTGGAGCACTTCCGTTGTGTTTTGGAATTTGCATGTGTTTTGGAGTTTGTACGTGTTTTGGAGTTTGCATGTGTTTTGGAGTTTGTACGTGTTTTGGAGTTTGCATGTGTTTTTGAGTTTGCAAGTGTTTTTGAGTTTGCAAGTGTTTTGGAGTTTGTACGTGTTTTGGAGTTTGCATGTGTTTTGGAATTTGCATGTGTTTTGGAATTTGCAAGTGTTTTGGAATTTGTACGTGTTTTGGAGTTTGCATGTGTTTTGGAATTTGCATGTGTTTTGGAATTTGCATGTGCTTTGTCTCTAGGGGCCACCGTAGAATATAGTCTATAGGTAATCAGTCTATTAAAATGACAACCATGTTGATCAGTGACTGGTGAACAGTAATTGATTAACAATAATTAGTCAAAATTTATATTCACTTTAATGGTTACGTCACTTGTCACAAATCTTATTGTTTCCAACCATGCTGTACCAGCATTTGTGAGCCAAAAGTTGACTTGCTTGTAAAAACTGTCGCACATGTTATATTTTGAAACCTTCATCCTTTGCAGAGCTTCATGGACCTGTTCTTCATGTCAGATTTCACAGGTGGCATTGTTAGACACTGATCGGTATCACGTAGTAAAACTTCCAGCATTATATTGAAAACTCTGCAGTGTAGATAAATAATTCAAACTAGTTCGTCACGGCTTGATTTCAGCAGGTATAAGATGCAGATAACTATTAATAAATACTCAGATATCATATTAACCATTTCTTCCTCCTTTTTATTGATTAAAATGCTGATCAAAAGCAGGATCATTGTTGCTGAATGTCAAACACAAAGATGTAATGCCAGAAGAGTTCCTGGGATAAACAACTGTAAGAGGAAATGTGGAGGTGAAAGAGAGAGTGTCAAGGAGATGCACCTTTTTAATGTCTTTAATTATCATTTGTAATTTGGATGAGTTCTGAATGACAAACATAGTGGATAATTAGAGAGCCAAGTGTTTGTCTTTTGAACACATGTAGATACCACATAATACTTCTGCACGTCTTTATTAATATTGTGAATTTAATTGATTTGCCAAAAAGAAACATAACACACATCTTACTGCTAGCACTGTTTTTGTTTTTGAAATTCCATATTAGACATCCAATAATATCATTGAAGTACATTATTTTATTCAAATATGTGAAACCTGATACATTGTTATTATTTAGTGCCATAAATTAAACTCAGTCTAATCCCAGCCCGAATTATTGTTTCAGTCCTCCCATCAAGACCACTCAGTTCATCTTTAACTGATGTTTTTCTCCATGCAGCTCTAACAGCAGTGATCCAAACACAGCAGACTGTGCTGGCAGCAGTGGGAGAAGATGCTGAATTCAGCTGTCAGCTCTTGGAGACTAAAGACGTCCTTCAGGTCACATGGCAGAAAATCTCTCCTGATGTGGAGACAAATGTTGCCACCTACAGCAAGTACTATGGTCAGAGAGTGAATGATGGCTTTACAGATAAAGTTGGGTTTATATACACTGGACTACAGAACTGCTCCATATTCATCAGGAATGTGACATATGAGGATGAAGCCTTCTATCACTGTCTGTTTAACACTTATCCTGACGGCTCTCTGACAGGGAAACCCTGCCTCCGAGTTTATGGTAAGAACCTTTACCTCAAACAAACATACTGGAAATAAATGTGTGAGCAGCTGGTGTGTTTGTAAGAACATGTTGATGATATTTCCTGATCCTTCACAGAGCTGCATGAACCTGCTGTTGATGTCAGACAGTCAAACTCTACTGAAGAGTGGGTTGTTTCCTGTTCAGCCACTGGTCGACCTGCTCCCACTGTAACACTCAGTGTCTCACAACAAGACCTCAGCTTTACACAGTACAACACTGTCAGTGTGTCCAACACCAACGCTACATTCACTGTCACCACTACAGCTGTGCTCTCAGGTTCACGTAACAACAGCACACAGGTGGGATGTGCAGCACGAGTGCTCTCTGCTCCTCACAGAGAGGTGATGGTGACGATTCCTGAGGTCCAGCAGACGTCTGATCATGAATATGGTGAGAAACTCTTTCAGTCACAGATTTATAGATCGATGATATCTGGGTTAGTTTGACTGAGACCTAATATCAATGAACTTAGTACTTCTGCATTTCCTTTTTATCCATGATTAATGTATCCGTGTTGTTCAGTGTCACATTTTTCTTGCTTTTCTCTCAGATTCCACCGTGATAATTGTATCAGCTGTAGTACTGGTGTTGGTCCTTGGTTGTGTAATTCTACTCGTCACTGTTCGTCTTAAAGAAAAAGACAAGCAGAGGTAACTTTCACATGTGGTTTAATATGTGTCTTCTTGTTAATATGATAATATATGTTGTCATTCCTGGATATGTTAATATAATAATGATTTATGACTCTAAGAGCCTAACCCACATCTATCCAGTAATATCTGCAGATATTTGTAGTACTGACTTTAAACTTTAAACCTTAAATCCCTCTGTCACTCAGGGACCATGAGAAGAGCAAAACACCACAAAAGTCAACCAATAAGATGGACGGGTAAGGCTGTTTGATAATTATTCAAATTCTTTTTGTTATTTTTTCATTCATTCATTGGAATATCATTTAAACTGCTAGGACCTGGCATCCACTAGGGGTGGGGGAAGAAATCGATACTGTGTAGTATCGTGATATTTTGTTTGCTAATAATGTATCGATACAGAGACAGCAGAAATCGATATTTTGTTACAAAAAAGGTTTTTGTGGACTGGAACATGCTCTGACTTCAGAGCATGTTGATCCTTTTTCTGAGCAAGAATCCTGACATTCCTTCACTGTCCAAATGTGTTTAACTTTTTTTTGGCAGCAATAAACATGACAGTTTACTTATTTTAATTTAAGACATGTTTTATTTTAATTAAGTGTAAAACTTTTTTATTTAATGCAAAATTATATTTTGTTTTAATTTACTTTCAAATTCTTCAGTTGCTGAATGGGCTGCATAGTTTTCATAAATTGCATAGTTCAGAATAGCTATAATTGTACCAGATGGTTGCATTCAGTTAAGTTGGACTAGACTGTAATACAAACCGTTCAAGTTTGTCAACAATAAAACTGAAATGAGAGAAAGACTGAGTGCGAGACTTTGATATTAGATAAAATGAATATTGATAAAGTTTACCTTTATGTACAGAATCTGAATATCGCAAAATATTTTAAAAAATTGCGATAATATCATATCGTGGGATGTATGGTGATTCCCACCTCTAGCATCCACATATGTGGACATCACATTTTGGGTTATTTAGACCAAAATACTAAATTTTGCTCTACAAGGACCTGATATCCACTTACGAGGACATTATACTGCTACTGTTCTATCAAAATTTTAAATGAATATCCTCATATGTGGATCTCATTTTTCTTAGAAACAAAAAATCAGGTAAAAAAAATCTGGTAATTCTTTGTTTTTACATTCATCAGCCCCAGTATTCATAATATTCATTGGGCCAAATATCAAGGAGAAATTAAAAATACATGCTGTGGAAGATTTCGGGTCTTAGGAGGTTAAGTTTACTAAATGTTTTTGAACACCCAGCCACAAACATCTGCTGCACATACACTAGTAGAAGTAGACTAGTATTAGCAGATGTTTTCCAGGTGGTTGCTCCCAAACCTGTCTACATGTTTCAGCATTAATGGTCCCTTCACCGATGTCCAGGTAGCCAATGCCATGTGCACGAGTCCACCCCAGATGGTCCTTTGAGGATGTGGTCCATGATTTCTAAGATGAATTTCAGGTGGTGATCGGTCAGACCACACAACAGTTTTGGACTTTGTGTCAGTCCCACGGTCCCAGAGAGGGTGGTGTCGTTCCTGGATCTAGTTTGGTTTTCTGTTCACTGTCACAGCGTCGTCTGTTTTCAGTGTAGCCTGAGAGTCCAAAGATGATGATCACTCAGTGTGTGCAGAGATATCTCCAGATTTTCTTTAAATAGAGCAGATGATGGAAACCCTACAATGTTTGGACAAAGATTGTTCCAGAAGTGTTGTTGTTTGTTCACATTCGAATGTGTAAACCTGAGCCATTTCAGAGCACAGAGGCTTTTTCCTGACCACACTTCCAAAGACTCAGCTACCTCTGGGGCTCTTTTTATATTTTATTATATCATATCATTATATATCATTTCTGTTACCTGTTGCCAGTTTATCTCACTGATTATAACATACTTCACCAGATATTTGTATGCATTGCATAATATCTTCAGTCTTTTTTGTCTCTGTCTCAAATGTTCTGAAATGTGTTCCTGGCATGAGATTCAATTTTTTTTTCATATAATTAAAATGTCTCCGTTTTAATATTTTTTTGTCTTTGTACCATTTTATTTAAATATACATTTTAAATGTATTTTTAAATTGTTGTATATTGTTTTTACACGACAAACAGAATTCAGATGCTTTAGAAATGTGGTGGCGTTATTGAAAGTAGTAATGATCTCATATTTTGTTTTTATCTAAAGGAACCAAACACCTTTAATCAAGATGGAGAGCGAGGAGATAAGACAATGAACACCAAATAACAACAGCCCAACAAATGATCCCATAAAACCACCATCACGAGCAGCAAGAAAACTTGAGCTGTAAATAAATATTTACTCATATATGCTTAGAAGTATATAATCATTTGTAGATTGAAGGAATGTCTCATCCTAGGAGGTCTGTAACAACTCTGTGTAGCATGAAGAGGGGGGTGCGTTCACTCCTCTACAGAGGGTTCTGGCATAGATCACACACCTCCTAGGAGAGGTCGTATCTTCTCTTGCTGATATATGGTTTAGCAAACACACGTATATCTGTTTGAGTGTAAGAGCCTTTTGTGTGACCTAATTATTTGTCATGTCACATTTTTTATTCTATTTGAAGCACAACTGTATTAAATTCTATTGATTAACAGCAGCAACATGTTGTAACAGTAGAGAGCTGTTGGCCACGAGATGGCGCTTTACATTCAAGATTATAACCGCTTGTCTCGTTAATTTAATTTGACTTGAATCTCTTTCCACTTCTGTCAAACCACCAAACAAAAATATATTTTAGTCCCCTGACCAAAATAGTGAATGATTAAATGAACATTGATCTGAAGCCTTTTCCCCCTCCCTGTTGTTTTGTAGAGATTAGTTCAGTCATCACATCTGTAAATTTCTGTCAGAGACAAACTCAGCAGACTGTGCTGAGAAAAGATGCCGAATTCAGCTAGTGCAGTCTAAACACGTCCTTTGAGAGGAATAAACTGTTTCCCCCCTTTTTCTAGGGGGCTCCTTTTCCAGCTTTACATATACAGAGATGAAACTGCAACCGACTTGTGCAGACTGGTGCTTCATTGTGGTGTGAAGCACCAGTTTATGTTGACTTTAACAGTTAAATCGCTTGTCCGGTGTAGTGTAAATCAGAAGTTGACTTATTTCTAACAGTTTGTTTCACATGTATTTTGGAATCTGATCGAGCTGCTATATTTGAACCATTTCTGTGGAAATGGCTGATCCTCCTCAGCAAGGTGACGATGGATCACAGAAATTATTTCCTTTCTATAATATCTGTGATTTTTTTTATTATTAATTTCTCAAGAGTTTGTATCCTGCTGTTATGACTGTGCTAACATGTGCACAGCCTTTCTCTCATTATAGAGAAGAAAATCGCCCCTGTTGATATGATAGAGTATCACTACATTTATTAACAAACACAAATGTAACCAAATCAGATAATTATATATGTCCACGGGCCAGACAAACTAATGTTTTGTGCCAGAATAAAACCCTCTTTTGTAGATAAAAGGTTGCCGTCGGGTTTTGGTGTGGATATTGTTTTGGAAATGAGTTTCCCTGGAATCACCTGCATATCGTTAGCTTCATAGCATAAGTGCCTAAGTCATTTTTTGGTCAAATTGAGATTTTTGCCTAACTTTACTCCCCTACCACTGCTGCATCATCCTGTCCGTCTGCCTATGTCATTGGCCAAAAATGACTTAGGCACTTATGCTATGAAGCTAACGATATTAATTCACCTCCATATTTCTGTGCTTTCGTCTGGAGGTGGTATTGCTTGTTTGATTACATTCATACTCTTCTTACAACCCACACTGCAAACGTCGCTGCGATATTTTCTGTCTATGTGCCACGGCCTACAATACCTCCCTGAGGCCCGTATAATTGCCAGCCTGCTACGCACATGGTAACTATTGTTACCAGGAGAAGTTATCAACCTGTGAAGTGTAAGTGATTTGTGGCATAACTAGCCCTGGCTTTGGACTTTGTATTTTATCCCTGTGGGACACTGAATTATTTTATCCCTCCATTTTTATATGCCCAGCAGAGATTATTTCCCGTTCTTGACTAATAAATTATGTTTTAGAACTTGAGTGGTTCCCATCTGTTAAGTAAAAGTATTTATTGGCACCTTATTTGAATTTTTCAGGATGACAAATTTTTAATGTTTTGCTTGTTTACTGGCGGTCTTTTCAAAAGGTAATTTTCATTCCATTACAAAGTTATGCTGTTGAATCATTACGATCGCTTTCAAGACCAATATTATAATTTGGAATCCAAAATGCCTCTTCAGTTTTAGTTGATCTATGGGAAATCTTTGAAAATTCAGAACTTGTAATATTTAATAAACGAATAATAATAATAATAATAATAATAATAATAATAATAATAATAATAATAATAATAATAATGGATTGCATTTATATAGCGCTTTACAATACCACTATTCATTCACTCTCACATTCATACACTGGTGGAGGCAGCTACAGTTGTAGCCACAGCTGCCCTGGGACAGACTGACAGAAGCGAGGCTGCCTTATCGCGCCATCGGCCCCTCTGACCAACACCAGTAGGCGGTAGGTATGTTTCTTGCCCAAGGACAACGACAGCTAAAATAGATACACCTTTTTTATATATATTAAAAAAACAAACAAACAAACAAACAAACAAAAAAAAAACTTTTGTAATGTTACAGATTCCCTCCTGGTTGCTAGACTTCGTTTTGACGTTTATTTAAATAACTTATTTACCGATTGAAAATATAATGACAGCAATATTATTTCATGTTCGAAATATTTTTTAGATTAAATATTAAATTCACAAAAAAATCCTCTTTATGGAGTAAGCATGTTTTCCATGGCTACTTAAAAAACAAACAAACAAACAAACCAAGCTTGAAGTCATGAGCAGGAGTTCATAATAAGTGTACGCAGAATCTGCCGTTATAGTTAGAATGGCACAGCACAAGATAAACTTATGCAACTTTTTTTTTTTTTTTTGGTGGGGGATGTCACAGCAGATAGTACAAGAACAAAGTCGAGTCTACGGTAGTGCAAAGTCTACGCTGTGTGTAGACCGTTACGTCTTTTCATTGGCCCGGAGTCTACGGTGAGCGTAGACACTGTAGACTCGGGCCGATAGGAGCGCCGAATCCCACTGTAGACGACCAATCGTCTGTTCGGCGGAAGTTGCGTCACCAAAACAACAACAACACGCAGCGGAGGAGCGAAGAAGCCGGCAAGTCCGCTATTTTTTTTTTAATGGAAACTGGCATTTCTTCTGTGTTTACGTTAACTTACAGAGTCTGGATTTAGCGGAAATTACACGACGCTGAATAGCGCGTTTAACCCTTTTTCTTTGTGGTAAATGTTAGCCGCGCGCTAGCCGACATCTAATGTATTACGACCATTTCTAGTCTTTTCAGTGGCTACAGCTGCTTTCCGTGGCTCGTTACAAACGATCTGAGATATATGAAGTAGTAAGTGTATTTCATATCATACTAGGCAGATTTACTGCACTGCCATTTACTACACATTTACCCGTGTTTGGCTATTGTCAGTACATCTCGCTCGTTGTAAACTTTCTTTAAGTATTTGTAACATTCACAATTATATTGTTGATGGTAACGTGTATGATTCCAGCCTACCTGATGGGCACTTTTGACTTTTTGTAGTTCAGTTCACTGATTGACTATCCTGCAGTGCTGTTTTCCTGTATTCATCCCCTTTAATAAAGTGTCCTGTGTTACAGTAACAGTGAGTTGTGGATTTACTTAATGAATGCCTAAATTGGGCTTTAATCTGCCTTAGACACGTGTTTTGTATTTTTTTTTATTATTAAGTTATTCTCTGCCAATAGGTTTAGAAGACACAACTATGTAGAAACACATAACAGACCTGAACCAAAGAAGCAATGTGTACATGCAGGCAAAGACAAGTTTTGGAAGTATTTGTACAACACATGCCTCTGCAACAACTTCAGTGTTTCCTGGAATTGATTAGGAAACATTAACAGAGCTATTATCTGTTATGTGAGTTAAATTTCCCCGGATAGTCTTGGTTGACATCAGGTGACTGTGAAAGCCATGGTGTATAATCACGCCATTTTCATAATCAACTACTCAGTCTATTTATCACAGGACAAACATAATCTCTCATAGCAACTTTCTAATGATTTTAAAACTCTTTTACCTTTGACAAGTGAACCCTAACATGGCAGCAAAGTGCAACAATGTCTCTCTGTGTAGGGGTCAAGAGTTCAGGGCATGCCTTTAATTTCTTGCCTGTCTGTAAATGACAGTGTAATGGCATGAATAATCCTTCAGATTTTACCAGTAGAAAAGTAAAACAATTACATTGTCTCATCAGGAGACCTAAAAGACACTTCTTATGGCTAGTCTTTGCACATAAAAATCACAGAAGAAAAGAAAGGAATTGATTTTCAATTGCGCTTAATTTCAGGAGACTTTCCAACCTGTTGGTTCAAAAGAGCCAAAAGAAAATCCTCATCGATGTTGGAGTAAAAACTAGATGCTTTTATTGGAATATACACCGATAATGCTTACTGTCCTGTCATTGTAAACCAGTCAAAATACATAAATAACACATTGTGATCATGCTGAAGACCACAGACAGCAGTCCAGGCGTCAGGTGGGATAAAGGAGCTGGAAACATCACCTGATGAAGAAAAAACGGACAGACTGAATGAATGAATGAAGGCTTCGTCATTGCACATTTTTCACCAACCACAAGACTCTTCTTTCACTCTAGCCTTTTGACCAATCACCGATCAGGATGAATTGCACTACTGTACTGTCCATCCCCCGAGAACAAGAGCTCTTCCACTCATGTAGTAATGTCAAATTCTTCAAGCCTTACATCAATATCACTGTACATGCACAGAGCACCTGTAGATGTTTTTGTGCAAACACTCACAATTGTTTATGACGTGAATATTGCAGCATTAAGTATGCATTATAACTGTGCTGTCATGTGCAGCTATTAAAAACAAAAGTAGAAACTAATCAATATCTTTCACTCTAAATTGTTTTTTAAATCCCAATAAATGGGTTACAGTATCTACATGAACCCCGTTGTCGAGGAAGCTTCTCACTTACGGCCATACCAGCCTGTTCTCATCTGATCCTGCATAGTAGCGTCACCTTCACCTTGCTCCATGTTAGAAACTCCATGACATCGTGTTCCCTGCTCAGGGTAGCACACTGATGCGCATTTATTCAGTATTCTTCGGGGCCGCAGTCGGCAGCCAATGAGAGTTAAAACTCGTTGCACATAAGTGTCAGGTTGACACTGTGCCCGCCGCACACTACAAGGTTAACAAGTTCCTCACTACTGAGCCCAGATGGACTAGCCGTAGACATTTCCTACATTTACAGAATAAATAAGTTCGTGTATTTCCTAAATATTTCGTTCTTGTTGTTTTTTTTGTTTTGTTTTGCACAAAAGCGAAATGCAATGAGGAGCGTTGTCATGAAGCTTTTCCTCAAGCTGCCTCCACTGAGTGAGCAGCGGCGCCCTCTGCCGTTTGTGTGTGGAAGTGCAAAAGCTTACAGCACCTGGTATTCCCAGGCGGTCTCCCATCCAAGTACTGACCAGGCCCGACCCTGCTTAGCTTCCGAGATCAGACGAGATCGGGCGTGTTCAGGGTGGTATGGCCGTAAGCGAGGGAAGCCGGCTATAAAAGACCTTTTATACTTGGCAAATGTCACACACTTTAAAATATAGGCTTGTACTAAGCTTCAAATGTTGCAGCGAAAACATGCAAACCTTTGTTGTCAACTGCAGCTTCAACACTGAGCTGCAAAAATGCTTTTCCCGCCGTAACGTCACCATAATAACACATGTTACTTTCTCACAGCACAGTGTTAAAGTGACACAGAGCACACAGTGTGTTAGGACCATTTGGAAGTCCAACATTTTTGTGCTTTGGACAATTCAACTTATATACAGGACATAAAAACGTAAGCATGACTGTGTCATCACAGCATGTATAAAGAGGCTGTTTGTGAAGCAGTCCCTCGCTTACGGCCACACCACCCTGAACGCGCCCGATCTCGTCTGATCTCGGAAGCCAAGCTGGGTCGGGCCTGGTCAGTACTTGGATGGGAGACCGCCTGGGAATACCAGGTGCTGTAAGCTTTTGCACTTCAACACACAAATGACAGTTTAAATGTTGAAACGGATGTGAGGCACTCTTTAAGCTCATTTTCCAATAGGATGGTTAGTGAGTCTTGCGCAAAGAGCTCTTCCACTCATGTAGTAATGTCAAATTCTTCAAGCCTTACATCAATATCACTGTACATGCACAGAGCACCTGTAGATGTTTTTGTGCAAACACTCACAATTGTTTATGACGTGAATATTGCAGCATTAAGTATGCATTATAACTGTGCTGTCATGTGCAGCTATTAAAAACAAAAGTAGAAACTAATCAATATCTTTCACTCTAAATTGTTTTTTAAATCCCAATAAATGGGTTACAGTATCTACATGAACCCCGTTGTCGAGGAAGCTTCTCACTTACGGCCATACCAGCCTGTTCTCATCTGATCCTGCATAGTAGCGTCACCTTCACTTTGCTCCATGTTAGAAACTCCATGACATCGTGTTCCCTGCTCAGGGTAGCACACTGATGCGCATTTATTCAGTATTCTTCGGGGCCGCAGTCGGCAGCCAATGAGAGTTAAAACTCGTTGCACATAAGTGTCAGGTTGACACTGTGCCCGCCGCACACTACAAGGTTAACAAGTTCCTCACTACTGAGCCCAGATGGACTAGCCGTAGACATTTCCTACATTTACAGAATAAATAAGTTCGTGTATTTCCTAAATATTTCGTTCTTGTTGTTTTTTTTGTTTTGTTTTGCACAAAAGCGAAATGCAATGAGGAGCGTTGTCATGAAGCTTTTCCTCAAGCTGCCTCCACTGAGTGAGCAGCGGCGCCCTCTGCCGTTTGTGTGTGGAAGTGCAAAAGCTTACAGCACCTGGTATTCCCAGGCGGTCTCCCATCCAAGTACTGACCAGGCCCGACCCTGCTTAGCTTCCGAGATCAGACGAGATCGGGCGTGTTCAGGGTGGTATGGCCGTAAGCGAGGGAAGCCGGCTATAAAAGACCTTTTATACTTGGCAAATGTCACACACTTTAAAATATAGGCTTGTACTAAGCTTCAAATGTTGCAGCGAAAACATGCAAACCTTTGTTGTCAACTGCAGCTTCAACACTGAGCTGCAAAAATGCTTTTCCCGCCGTAACGTCACCATAATAACACATGTTACTTTCTCACAGCACAGTGTTAAAGTGACACAGAGCACACAGTGTGTTAGGACCATTTGGAAGTCCAACATTTTTGTGCTTTGGACAATTCAACTTATATACAGGACATAAAAACGTAAGCATGACTGTGTCATCACAGCATGTATAAAGAGGCTGTTTGTGAAGCAGTCCCTCGCTTACGGCCACACCACCCTGAACGCGCCCGATCTCGTCTGATCTCGGAAGCCAAGCTGGGTCGGGCCTGGTCAGTACTTGGATGGGAGACCGCCTGGGAATACCAGGTGCTGTAAGCTTTTGCACTTCAACACACAAATGACAGTTAAATGTTGAAACGGATGTGAGGCACTCTTTAAGCTCATTTTCCAATAGGATGGTTAGTGAGTCTTGCGCAAAGAGCTCTTCCACTCATGTAGTAATGTCAAATTCTTCAAGCCTTACATCAATATCACTGTACATGCACAGAGCACCTGTAGATGTTTTTGTGCAAACACTCACAATTGTTTATGACGTGAATATTGCAGCATTAAGTATGCATTATAACTGTGCTGTCATGTGCAGCTATTAAAAACAAAAGTAGAAACTAATCAATATCTTTCACTCTAAATTGTTTTTTAAATCCCAATAAATGGGTTACAGTATCTACATGAACCCCGTTGTCGAGGAAGCTTCTCACTTACGGCCATACCAGCCTGTTCTCATCTGATCCTGCATAGTAGCGTCACCTTCACTTTGCTCCATGTTAGAAACTCCATGACATCGTGTTCCCTGCTCAGGGTAGCACACTGATGCGCATTTATTCAGTATTCTTCGGGGCCGCAGTCGGCAGCCAATGAGAGTTAAAACTCGTTGCACATAAGTGTCAGGTTGACACTGTGCCCGCCGCACACTACAAGGTTAACAAGTTCCTCACTACTGAGCCCAGATGGACTAGCCGTAGACATTTCCTACATTTACAGAATAAATAAGTTCGTGTATTTCCTAAATATTTCGTTCTTGTTGTTTTTTTTGTTTTGTTTTGCACAAAAGCGAAATGCAATGAGGAGCGTTGTCATGAAGCTTTTCCTCAAGCTGCCTCCACTGAGTGAGCAGCGGCGCCCTCTGCCGTTTGTGTGTGGAAGTGCAAAAGCTTACAGCACCTGGTATTCCCAGGCGGTCTCCCATCCAAGTACTGACCAGGCCCGACCCTGCTTAGCTTCCGAGATCAGACGAGATCGGGCGTGTTCAGGGTGGTATGGCCGTAAGCGAGGGAAGCTGGCTATAAAAGACCTTTTATACTTGGCAAATGTCACACACTTTAAAATATAGGATTGTACTAAGCTTCAAATGTTGCAGCGAAAACATGCAAACCTTTGTTGTCAACTGCAGCTTCAACACTGAGCTGCAAAAATGCTTTTCCCGCCGTAACGTCACCATAATAACACATGTTACTTTCTCACAGCACAGTGTTAAAGTGACACAGAGCACACAGTGTGTTAGGACCATTTGGAAGTCCAACATTTTTGTGCTTTGGACAATTCAACTTATATACAGGACATAAAAACGTAAGCATGACTGTGTCATCACAGCATGTATAAAGAGGCTGTTTGTGAAGCAGTCCCTCGCTTACGGCCACACCACCCTGAACGCGCCCGATCTCGTCTGATCTCGGAAGCCAAGCTGGGTCGGGCCTGGTCAGTACTTGGATGGGAGACCGCCTGGGAATACCAGGTGCTGTAAGCTTTTGCACTTCAACACACAAATGACAGTTTAAATGTTGAAACGGATGTGAGGCACTCTTTAAGCTCATTTTCCAATAGGATGGTTAGTGAGTCTTGCGCAAAGAGCTCTTCCACTCATGTAGTAATGTCAAATTCTTCAAGCCTTACATCAATATCACTGTACATGCACAGAGCACCTGTAGATGTTTTTGTGCAAACACTCACAATTGTTTATGACGTGAATATTGCAGCATTAAGTATGCATTATAACTGTGCTGTCATGTGCAGCTATTAAAAACAAAAGTAGAAACTAATCAATATCTTTCACTCTAAATTGTTTTTTAAATCCCAATAAATGGGTTACAGTATCTACATGAACCCCGTTGTCGAGGAAGCTTCTCACTTACGGCCATACCAGCCTGTTCTCATCTGATCCTGCATAGTAGCGTCACCTTCACCTTGCTCCATGTTAGAAACTCCATGATATCGTGTTCCCTGCTCAGGGTAGCACACTGATGCGCATTTATTCAGTATTCTTCGGGGCCGCAGTCGGCAGCCAATGAGAGTTAAAACTCGTTGCACATAAGTGTCAGGTTGACACTGTGCCCGCCGCACACTACAAGGTTAACAAGTTCCTCACTACTGAGCCCAGATGGACTAGCCGTAGACATTTCCTACATTTACAGAATAAATAAGTTCGTGTATTTCCTAAATATTTCATTCTTGTTGTTTTTTTTGTTTTGTTTTGCACAAAAGCGAAATGCAATGAGGAGCGTTGTCATGAAGCTTTTCCTCAAGCTGCCTCCACTGAGTGAGCAGCGGCGCCCTCTGCCGTTTGTGTGTGGAAGTGCAAAAGCTTACAGCACCTGGTATTCCCAGGCGGTCTCCCATCCAAGTACTGACCAGGCCCGACCCTGCTTAGCTTCCGAGATCAGACGAGATCGGGCGTGTTCAGGGTGGTATGGCCGTAAGCGAGGGAAGCCGGCTATAAAAGACCTTTTATACTTGGCAAATGTCACACACTTTAAAATATAGGATTGTACTAAGCTTCAAATGTTGCAGCGAAAACATGCAAACCTTTGTTGTCAACTGCAGCTTCAACACTGAGCTGCAAAAATGCTTTTCCCGCCGTAACGTCACCATAATAACACATGTTACTTTCTCACAGCACAGTGTTAAAGTGACACAGAGCACACAGTGTGTTAGGACCATTTGGAAGTCCAACATTTTTGTGCTTTGGACAATTCAACTTATATACAGGACATAAAAACGTAAGCATGACTGTGTCATCACAGCATGTATAAAGAGGCTGTTTGTGAAGCAGTCCCTCGCTTACGGCCACACCACCCTGAACGCGCCCGATCTCGTCTGATCTCGGAAGCCAAGCTGGGTCGGGCCTGGTCAGTACTTGGATGGGAGACCGCCTGGGAATACCAGGTGCTGTAAGCTTTTGCACTTCAACACACAAATGACAGTTAAATGTTGAAACGGATGTGAGGCACTCTTTAAGCTCATTTTCCAATAGGATGGTTAGTGAGTCTTGCGCAAAGAGCTCTTCCACTCATGTAGTAATGTCAAATTCTTCAAGCCTTACATCAATATCACTGTACATGCACAGAGCACCTGTAGATGTTTTTGTGCAAACACTCACAATTGTTTATGACGTGAATATTGCAGCATTAAGTATGCATTATAACTGTGCTGTCATGTGCAGCTATTAAAAACAAAAGTAGAAACTAATCAATATCTTTCACTCTAAATTGTTTTTTAAATCCCAATAAATGGGTTACAGTATCTACATGAACCCCGTTGTCGAGGAAGCTTCTCACTTACGGCCATACCAGCCTGTTCTCATCTGATCCTGCATAGTAGCGTCACCTTCACTTTGCTCCATGTTAGAAACTCCATGACATCGTGTTCCCTGCTCAGGGTAGCACACTGATGCGCATTTATTCAGTATTCTTCGGGGCCGCAGTCGGCAGCCAATGAGAGTTAAAACTCGTTGCACATAAGTGTCAGGTTGACACTGTGCCCGCCGCACACTACAAGGTTAACAAGTTCCTCACTACTGAGCCCAGACGGACTAGCCGTAGACATTTCCTACATTTATAGAATAAATAGGTTCGTGTATTTCCTAAATATTTCGTTCTTGTTGTTTTTTTTGTTTTGTTTTGCACAAAAGCGAAATGCAATGAGGAGCGTTGTCATGAAGCTTTTCCTCAAGCTGCCTCCACTGAGTGAGCAGCGGCGCCCTCTGCCGTTTGTGTGTGGAAGTGCAAAAGCTTACAGCACCTGGTATTCCCAGGCGGTCTCCCATCCAAGTACTGACCAGGCCCGACCCTGCTTAGCTTCCGAGATCAGACGAGATCGGGCGTGTTCAGGGTGGTATGGCCGTAAGCGAGGGAAGCTGGCTATAAAAGACCTTTTATACTTGGCAAATGTCACACACTTTAAAATATAGGATTGTACTAAGCTTCAAATGTTGCAGCGAAAACATGCAAACCTTTGTTGTCAACTGCAGCTTCAACACTGAGCTGCAAAAATGCTTTTCCCGCCGTAACGTCACCATAATAACACATGTTACTTTCTCACAGCACAGTGTTAAAGTGACACAGAGCACACAGTTTGTTAGGAAATGAATCATTCGCGGGATTTGTGGAGTGTTTTGAGGGTGACAGATAGCGAACCACTGATCATTCCACTGAGAGATTTGGAGCCAGCGAGGAATAGATTATTATTTGATCTGAAAACGGGAAAAAAGTAAAATGTCAAAAATCTGCTTCCATAATATAAATATCATTAAATAACTTTAGAAAAACTTCTACTTGACTCTTTACTTGTAATGTTGTAAAAATATATATTTTATTGTTTAATTAATCTGAAAATGTTAGTCTGCCAAATGTGCAGCAATTGAATTTACTTATTCTCTTTATCTGATAGTTTGTGGGGCCCAGGTAGACTGTATAACTGCATCTCTACCAGTTTCTCTGCACTCCTGCCTCTTCTGCTCCATGTGAAGGGATTTTCCTTAAGGCACGAGAAATTATCTCCACGAAAAGGAACAGGTTTGGCCATCACACACTAGAACAAATTCTTTTCTTAAATAAAAATGAAAAAGGGCTACTTTTTAATTTGTTTTTAATTTGCAAGTTCATAAGCATTTTCCCTTTCCAGTTCACAATAAATTCTACCCCCAGGTCAAAAATATGTCTTGGAAAATTTCCCTAATATAATATTATTTATAAATATACCCGTCTAGCACATGCACAAGTGCATGGAGGCAGGACCTCACAGCAGAAGCATACTCCATAATGTGTTGTACCTTATTATATGTATATTATATGTAATGTGGTATTTTTCAATTATTGTATTTACCAACATCAAGAAGTCACAAGCAAAGAAAGACCAAACCATGGCGCATCTTTAAACAAGGAGAGTTTACTGGTCAAAATTATTTATTAAATAAATAAAACACATTTTTTTTAACCACCAAAGAATACACGTTCAAAGCAACACAACAGCTGCCCAATATCAGACAGAATTCCACTCTGTAGAGTGGGCAATCATAATGAAGCAGTTGGTTTTATTTTGTGGATTCAAGCTGCTCTTCATATTTTTGGCCACCAGATGTCACCAGAGAGGATTGTGTTGAAAAGCTTCGAGTAATGAACCGTTTTTCGATACAAGCTTCAGTGCTTCAGAAAGCTTCATTTGGCCATCACTAGTCAAAACCTACTGCCAAAACAGACACCAACGTGAAGTCGATGACGAACTGAGTGAGTCTGAGTGGACCTTAAAACCTCAACCTTATTACCCAGAATCAGCTTGTGCGGGATTGCAGGAGAGATGCTGGCTCCGCCCAGGGGTGCAGACCAAGGAACTCAGGTGCCTGATGAAATTTTTTGTGATGTGTCGGTCGCGAACGAAACGGCTCTTAGAGCCAAGTCTTTGAAGTGAACGAGGCGAACTGGTTCCTTATTGGGAGCGGTGGATTTTTTTTTTCTTCCTCTCACCCTCTCTCTCTCGCACTTTTTTTCCGCTTCACTCTGCACGCATGCGAGCCTTGTGCTTTGCGCTGGGAAGAGGTGGGAGGGGCGGTAGTTACACTCGCAGTAGCACAGGAACAGAGCTCAAGGGAGAGACAGAGAAAGAGCCAAGGGAAAGCAACGTCACATTAGAAAGGTATAGTAATCATCCACAACTATTTTCAGTTGCGGATGATAAAGGATTCAGAAAGTTTATTCGTGCAGGCCTATATGACAGAGAATATGCATCTTCTTTTTGTTTTCATATTTTAATTTACATTTAATTGTGTTGTGGTTTGCAGTGTTTTGTGTTGTTTCATTTTAAATTTGTTTAAAAGGAAAAAGCTGAAAATTTAAATAGTTAAAAGTTGAAATGTAAATAGCTGGTTTTTGTATCATATGATTTATTTATTACATTTTATGTGGAGTGAATAAATAAAACTATATTTACGGTGGCCCCTACAGACAAAGCACGTAAAAACTCCAAAACAGTTAAAAACTCCGAGGCACGTACAAAACACAACAGAAGTGCTCCAGGATGCTAGGCGCAGTGTTGTGTGGTAGTGTGTGGTAGTAACAGGTCAATGAACATTTTTTTAAATTATTTGAATATATATGAGTGCTTGTGTATAAATACACAAACAATACATATATGCTTTCAATTGTGTAATTTAAGTGATCTAGGTAGCTCTGTTTTGGAAGTTCAGTTAAAGCTAGAAATGTGTTTTGGAGTTTGTACATGCTTTGTCTCAAGGGGCCACCGCATATATTTATATATAAACATATATAAATAAAACCACAGGGTTTTTTTACATTAGTAATTTCTTTTGTGCATAATTTTATGTTGTTGTTAATAATAAATTAATTAAAGCAACAAAACAACCTCAAGAGCCGGTTGGGAGCCGAAAGAGCCGGTTCTCTAAAAAGAGCCAGAAATCCCATCACTAGAAATTTTCCAGTCATACATCCAGATCATGACACCCTTCAGTTGTGGTGTTGGGTTGGGTGCTACTGTTATATTGTAACACTAAAATTTAGGACTAATACAGAAACAGCAGCACAGAATTAAACTTGTTAAACTCTGGCTCAGAGTGTTAATAAGCCTGAAGTGCTTCGGGATGTTCCGCTGTACAGTGAATAGGGGATAATAATGACTAACGTGCTGTAAAGTTCTCAAATTGGCAGCTTATTAAAGACTCGGAGTGACGTTACTTAAATTTTACGTTCAACAAGGATGAGACCAAAAGCCTCAAATTAAAATACTATTGCAGCATGTCAGTACAGCCAGCCAAAAAAAGCAAACTAGTCTGATTTAAATCGAACCTCTGACTCCGTTTTGACAACAGAAAGAAGCAGCTGACCGTCAGTCTGCCTAAATTTTCGTATGTCAGGAGACATCAGAGCTCGATCTTTCCAGGCTAGAGTCACCTTGTGTTGGACAACGTGTTGTTGTACGATGTTGCTTAATGTCCCAAAGGACAGATGCAACAAGCTTTTAGCGATAGTTACTAAAAATGGACGAAGAAAAACAAAGAAACAGAGATGGGTGTCCCGGCCAAAATGTAAAAAAGAAGCAGACCGCGAACCAACCACACAATAAGTCATCAGTTTCAGGCTGCCCACGCAAATCTAGTTCTGAGAAACTAAACTAAGCAACTAGACAGGAAACTGCAAAAAGAAGTTTCCGGGTAAATCCGCAAAGCACGAGTGATAGCGCGTGTGTGTGTGTGTGTGAAAGAGAGAGAGAGAGAGGGGGGGGGGAGGGAGAGACTCAGACCTGTGGTAGAGGAAAGAGAAAAAACCCTGAGATGACGCAGTCTCTGTGCGCGTGATGTCCGATAATGGGCCCCAGCTGACTGAAATATTCCAGTATTGTCAGCCAACGAAAACAAATGCAAGTCTGCAACGTAAGTGGAAAATTAAAGTCAGCTCTAAGAGTAGTATCTGGGGCCGGATTTAGTAACGAATTAGTGATGCGTGAATCATGAACAAATCGTTCAATACTCGAGAATCACTTTACTAACTCATGAATCATGATTCACAAGCCCAACTGACTCACTGACTCATCCCTGTTGCTGTTAGCAGCAATGTATCTAGCTTATAATTGAAATTGTGGAGAAAAACACAACATCCAGTATCGTAACAAAAAAATTTCTGCTCTTAAATGGAAGAAAAAAACCTGAGTAGAAGCTCATATCAAGAAAATAGCTCCTCGGTTCACAGTAGCATCGCTCTGCTAACATGCTAACAGCACATTTGAGCTACTCACCCCCTCCCTTCCTGTGTTGAATCGTAAGCGTAAGCGAATCACTCAGGACTCGCTCACCCCCTCCTTCCTGTGCTGAATCATAGGTCGTGTCCAAATTCATGGGCTGCATCCTCCTGAGGACCCGGCCTTCGCGGTCTACGTGGGCCGGGTCCTCAGAAGGTCGGGTATGCCGGAAGTAAACGGCCGTGAAATTGGACGGCCTAGCCTTCTGATTAGCGTCACCGCTGTCTCGGTGGAGTTTAATAAACTCAGCCGTCTGCTCCTTGCTATCTAAAATATAACAGGACACTGGCGTAAATTCTCGACTGTCTCATACTTCTGTTTAATCAGTTTTCTGTTTGACGTTTAGTCAGCTGTGTAAAAACCAAGGAGGAACCCACCCGGGGGATTAATAAAGTTTTATTTTATCTAATCAAATCTAGTAACTTTAATCTCAGCCAAACCGATTTACTCACGAACAAACAAAACACTGAAAAAAGCCAAACAATAATATTTTGAGGTTGTCTAAGTGACTTATATATTATGTTTAACCCGAGTAGCGAAAGTCCGCGGTGATCTGAAAATGATGTGCCAGGAGTTGTGCCGTTCTCGGCCGCATCAGTAACCCTCGAGCTCCCGGCTAGCTATCGAGTTGGTGGGTAGCAGACGCCTCCGAAAACGTCGAAGCACTTTTGCAGATATGCGATATCTTGATAAACCGAGCAGATATTTGATGTTTACACAGCTACTTTCTCGCCTGAAAATATGTTAAAAGTTTATTTTGTGACCCAGAAAGATTAGTATGAGTAATTTTAAAACTTAGTAGCAGCCGCCATTGTTGGAAACTGGAGTTTGGCTGGGCCGCGCTATGAATTCTGGGATATGGTAGGCCATGAAGGACACACCCGACCCATCCTTCAAATTCGGGGAAAAGGAGGACGCATTTGTCGGCTGCATTCGGAGGAGTCTATGAATTTCGACAGCCTTCGGCGCGTCGCTGTGACGTAATCGGTCTACAAATGCGACCTCAGGAGGATGCAGCCCATGAATTTGGACACGACCATAGAGCGAACGAATCACTCACTCACTCACTCACTCACTCACCCCCTCCCTCCTGGCTCACAGCTTCTTCTTCTTCTTGGTTGGCAACAGAGGCGGAGCCAGACATTTGAAACACCCGGGGCTTAGCCCTAAAGGGTAGTATGCATGTGGTATTTTTTTTTTTTTTGGGGGGGGGGGGGGGTAGAAATGACTGAAAGATTGATAGGCTCTGTTTTGAGTTTTGTTCAAAAAAGAATGACTTCATATAGGGAAAAATATATATCACACATGCAGGACATCTTAAACTAGTTTTTTAATTAAGCAGCAAGGCAGAACAAAGCCGGGGCTGTATCAAGACACAGGGACTAAACCCCAATTCAACCAGACCCAGAACTGATCCGGAATTAAAACAGGACTACAACAGTTCAGAAGCAGGACTACTTAGGATTTAACCAAGACAGAACCAGAATCAGAACTAGATGATAGCACTAAAAATCATCAAAGACCTGCACTACACTTATTTTTTAATTCTACCAAAGTACAATATTTAGATTGAAAAAAGTTTATATAATTATTTAGCCTTGTTGTGCAAACAAGCCTAATAAATGTTCAAGCTTAATAAATGTAGAATTTGAAAAATAGCAAACTTAAAAAGAAACACTAGGTACGAGATACATGAGGACCTATGATACAGTGATACTTTTGGTAAACAACCATTTGACTAACATGTGTGTCTCACCTGCTCCTGTTCATCTCTGTTCTGTCCTCATTCTCCATCTCCCTCTCTCTCCCTCTCTGTTCCTCTCTCTCCCTCTTTGTGCTGACAATCATCAAATATACAGTTGAAACCAGATATTTACAAACTCTTCAGATCAAAACACAAACACTTTTTAAATTGTAACATCAAATCAGACTAAATGTTTATTTTTTTATGTTGATAAATATAAAAAACACATTTGTTAACTTTAAGAGTAAAGAGAGAAACTATCTGTATTTCTTAATTGCAAATGGCACCAAATTGTATTCAAACTGAGCCACACTTATGGAGCTCCACAGTTCTTTTCCTGGTGTTTTGGTTGACATCTCTTGATTTTCCCATGTCACAGAAACAGGCTCTGTGTTTTGCCTTATATGCATCCACAGCTGTGCCACCAATTTACTCACATGGACTCTACTAACCTATCAGAAGCTTCTTCAGCTCAGAATGGAATCGTCTGGAGTTTTCTTATTAATTAACAATAAACTTAGTGTATATGTGCTCCTAAATTTGGTGAAAGTGATAAAAAACAGAAAGCTCTGTCTCTCTTTATTCTGACATTTAACTAATTCAAAAGATATTTCAATATTTATCTAAAACAAAAGTTTACTCTAAATTGATGTTGTACAGTAAAAATGTTTTATGTTTTCTTCCTAAAGTGTAAATATCTGGTTACAAATGTGAATATCCTGCTGTGTACTGAAATCCCTCTTGTTTTGCATAGAAATATACTGAACAACATACAAAGCATAATATATAAAATAACATTTACCTGAGTTTTTTCTTTGAAAGAAGCCTCTAATGTCCATTCTTATATTTCAGTACATAACTGAAACCGATTTAGTCGGGGAGGGTAAGAACTGAAAATATGAAATAAACACACGTAAGCTAAGACTCTAAAAAGAAATAGCATTTGTTCGGCTTTTCATTTCGCCATTTGTTGATTCACTTGAAGAGCAAGTAACGTAATATTGGTCAAGTGATCAGTTTGATATCAATCTTTCGTGATGCACCGTCATATTTACATTATTTGTAGTGATGTGACGTTCTGTATCGAGGCTTCGGAGCGTGTGTCGAGTAATGGAGGGGGCGTTTCCGCGAAGCGCGTATCGAGGCTTGCTTCATTTATGGGAGGAGCTGAAAATGATGACGTCCGAAGCCTCGCTGCCCGGCTGTACCACGTGACTGGTTCATGAAGTGGTTCGAACTTTGCCGCGAGATATGACAGCGATATAAACCCCTCAGACTTCATTCAAAATGTGGGTGTTTGATGGAGAGTTGCGGTTAGTGAGAGTTTGGAGACAGTTTGGAGGTTTATGAGAGTGAGGAGAGAAAGTCAGGAGAGAATGGAGCCAGCTAAGAAGAGGAGGATGTCCTCCCCTGTGTGGGAACATTTTGATCTTATTCCTCCCAACAAGGTATGTAAATTTCTACAGAAGATGTATTTTCATGATACTGATGGTGCAATACAATTTATGTTGAGCTGGCTTGACTTTTGTACAAGGTGAAGTGTTTGCTATGTGCCAGGTAGCTGGGATATAACAACAACAACACCTCATCCATGCTTAGGCACTACAGAGCTTTGCATGAGAATAAGGGGGACACCGATTGTGGAGCAAGACCAGGTGAGCCATCAAATGCAATGATAATATAGGATGCAGTAATGTTACTAAATGATATAACAATATTATACAACTGTTATAAGTTACGTGTGTGATATTTATATTTGTGCTTTATCTTTATTGTCTTTCCTCAGGAGAACAATCTCAAATAGATGAAGACCTGGTCAGCATGGTGATTGAGGACTCCCAGCCATTTAGCATTGTGGAGGACAAAGGATTCAAAAGATTTGTTAAACCTAGCTATGCTCTCCCCACTAAAAAGGTCATAAAAGCAGTGAAAATTTAGTTTTTACAGAATAAAATGTGAACAGGCAGGACTGAGGCTCAAAGCCTCAGTGTGTAGCTGTCCATACCTCAACGTTACAAAAGCACAACTACTGTCCACACCCCAACCACACCTCACCTCACAGTAAATGATCATTTCCATTTCAAGCATTTCCAAATAATCATTTCCCATACTGCCACTATAAATATACACAGTATACTGCCATCACTACAATATACATGTTTTACACACTCCTTTTGTTGTTGACATTTACAGGCTGTGTGCAAAATGCCACACTCTTCAAATTCATGCCAGCTATTATTTTTACGTCCAGTAGGTGTCCTGCTAGAGCAAATGAAGCTTCATGAAGCTTCGCGTTGGGGTGAACCAATTGGATGAAAAGCTTCAGTGCTTCATGGGGCTTCATCTGCCCATCACTAATTATTTGTACGGTATGAATGATTTGCTTTGGTACCTGGTCAAACTTAAGCTCTCCTTAGTATGGCTGGCTCCGTTTCTCCAACAGCGCACACAGGCAGCAGCTGCCCCGCCCCCTCGCTCAGTCGCTTAGTGCCTGAGCTCGGATCATACCAATATCAGGGGGGATTCACGCACAGTCGTAAATTCCCACAGTGTGCACTATATGCTTCGAATATTGTGTGTACTTTTTGTTTTATACAGTTGTCAGCCAGACATCTAACTATGAAAAAATTACACTCCAAAATATCCCGGGCTTCTGACAAAACAACCCGGGCTTAAGCCCCCACGCTCCGCCCCTGGTTGGCAACCAATGTTAAGGCACATTACCGCTCCCTGGCTCACAGCTCAGTGGACATTTAGATGAGAAAATATATATTTAACACATTTAAGGAAAATACTAATAAAATAAAAATAAAAATAAAAATAAATAAAATAAAAATAAATAAATGTTTATTAAGCAATTTTGATAGGAAATTGCTTAATTTTAGAAATGTTTTTGCTCTTTTTTTCTCTATATAATAGTTGTTTTCTTTTAGAATCACTCATCTTAGCAGTAGGATTTACATGAAAAGAGAAACAAATTAAGTTTGAGTGAAAATGTACATTTTTTGCACTCTCTGGTCAACTGACTCAGTGAATCAAATGACTCAAAAAACCCGATTCACTCTGGTGAGTGACTCATTAAAACTCGATTCAGTAAAAAGAATCAAATTTACCATCACTATCCTGATCATTTATAATAAAGAACTAAATCTGTACATAATTCCTGTGGATTTTGTATTTAGTCTTGAGAAACAGCCTCAGTGGTGAGCAGTTCAGTGACAGAAGGACGTCCTATCTCGGGAGACAACGAGACAGGAGACACGAACGTTGAGCCTTGCCCCTGCGGGGATTTTATTGTTGTTTTCATGTGAAATTTTTTTTTTTTTAGAAACTTAGTTTTTATATTCTCTATTGCCTTGAATCCTCCACTGATCTTCCGGTTTTAGAAGGGTTTTTCTTCACAGAGAACACCTCGTGACAATCCCAAGGCGTTGTAGGCATGTCACGATTTGAACTTTATTCTCAACATCAATTTTTTTTTCTTCTTAATTTGCCCCTAATAATACATCGTAACATTCACTACAGACTGAATATGGGTTATTTTTATCTACCCAGGATAAATAAACTTGCTGCTGTGGTGAAATAAAGTTTCTAAAAAATGAGTCAACACTACACGTGAGCAAAAACAACACAGAAAAACTCCACAACTGCGTGGAATCCCCCCCCACCTCATATGTAAGAACCACTTAATGTAATTTTCTTTTTATGTCTTTAAAATGCCAAATGCACACTATAGAAACAGCTCGTGTTACTCTCTTTACAGCATGGCGGATGGTGCGATTATATATTTGCTTTCTCTTCTAATGGTCTGTTCTGAAGGTAAGCTGTGTTCAGTATTCTCCGTTTTGTTTTTAAAGCTGTTTTGTGGATGGGAGAAGAAAAAACGTTTCACTCGTAATTATTAGAAACTGATCTCAAAGAGGTCACAAGTATGATTTTTGTTTTTCATCTGAAGCCATGAGAGATTCTATACGAACAGTGGAGACATTAGATTTTATTTCTGTGAATATGGATTATTTTCATTAAGCGTTTACTGCAGCTGATGCTCCACACGGACGAAAAAACTGTTCTTAATACTGGGTTAGTGAACATGTTTGTTAATTAATTTTCTCTTCCCATATTTTTTTTTTACTCTACAACATTATCACTGGAGTATACCCAATACACCATTCTAGTATTCATTAAAATCTTCAGCAGTCAGGAGATGTTTGGTACAGTATGAGTATTGTTCATTTTGTAAAAACATAATGTTTAATTGATTCCCACTTTTTATGTTAGATAGCAAAATATGACATAGGCAGTTTTCATACTACAACTAAGAATTACTATTATCATTATTTTTTCCCTGTCCTGTCCAGAACTGTAGTAATCAGAATTACTGTCTGAAAGCCAAGAAAAATGGCCAACAGATTTATTTTCCCAAGTGGACCTTATGCTTTACTGGTCCACTTGATTGTTATACACTGTAAAAAAAAAAAAAAAAATACAGTACAATCTACTGTATAAACGTGAAGGAATTTTTCGTATTAGTCATTTACAGGTATTTTTCTGTATGTCTCGACTACTGCAATGCATTGTGGGAAAAAGAACCCGAAAAGGAGGGAAAAGTAAAAGCAAGAGCCTTAAAATCTCTGTGGTAAGTATTAAAACTCATGTTTTCTTTTATTAAAATAATGTTTTTCAAAAGACCACGTATTTTTATTTAGAAAGAATTGTTAATTTATTTGTTAATGGGTTTCGGCTGTCTCCAGACAAGTCAGGAATATTTTGCTGACTCATTTTTTAAATAATCGTTAGTTAGGTTTAACATGACTTAAGCTTTCCATTTTAGTTAATGTTAAAAATAATTTTTACTGTGATACCACCAGTTTTGCCCTTCAGTGGCTGAACCAGTTTTCATAAATATTATAGTTAGCTGTCTGTGTCTCTCTGGGTATTACTAATGTTAGCCTCTGATTTGGGCTGCTAAAGTAAAGACTTTTAGCTAGCTGACCAGCATACAGACTGTAGTGGTAATATTATTGAAAGTATAGTTTCACCTCAGCACATTTACAATTATGTCTATTTTGTAGCACATAGAAATGTTTAGTTAATATTTACAGACAGACACATTTTCCCTGTAACTGTGTTTTTACTCCAACATTTGTTGAAAATGTAATTTATGAAATGTTGAGCAGCATTTCTAGTATGTGGAATATTTTTGTCACCACACTGTGCTAATGTGATCAAATACTAATAATTATTACTAAAAGAATTCAATAATAAATCAATAATAACTATTTATTGATTGAACTATAATGTAAGCGCAGTGCTGGTGTGCAGGGGCTTTATATGCCTTGTGGGGGATGCTGACATATTATAAACTGTTGTGTTTATATCAAGCTTTTAGCCAAATATAAGCAGAGATATTTGTATCTTTCTTAAAAATCCAGATCCTTACAGATTATTTGAGAAATGGATCAACAGCTATCACTACTTGAAGCACTCTAAGTCCTGCAGTTGATCCAGAGCAGCTGGTCTCAGGAAATGAAGAAAAACCCTGACCACCTTCTCTACAAACACAAGGTCAGTTTAATGTTGTGGTTGATTTAGTTTTTCAAGGTATGTACTGTATGTCACTTTAATCATAAACTGCTTTTGTTGCAACAGAATGGTGTTATGTGTATGCAACTCTACGTGAATTATAATCCTTTGTAGGGCTGTGTGATATGACCAAAATCTCACATCCCAATATAAGACATTTCTCTCCTGATAACGATTTATATCACAAAATAGTGCATTTTCTGTAAATTCTGTGATTCTCGGGCAACTCGACTTATGTGAAGTGTTTTCAGTTGGGCGTTGTGTACCTGGAGTCGAGTGTTTTGACCGATGCGTGAAACTATACATTTTTAGACATGAGTTTAAACGGCCGCCATTTTCTTTCTGAGTATTTATTACACGGCGTGCTGCGAGGAAAAGCCTGTTCTAACGTTTGAGTCTAAAGATTATTTTGAGCACCTGACGGCTCTTTTTTGCTTTTCATTCGTAAACTCTCTCGAAATTCTTTCATGTGATTCTTGTGTTGGTGGTTAAAGAGGTTTGTCGTGTTTGAGTGGTGGTGGGGACCAGTTTGTGGCATCAATTGCATAGTACAGTTTTCTGGGGCGTGTCAGACTTTTCATACCCAAACCATGTCCATGCTACAGAGGTAGCCTCTTGTTTAACAATAAGGTCCTGGACTTGTTTTGACTGGTCCTTCTGTTTGGAGCTAGCTGGTTCTGCCTCATCCTCGCTGGCCATGCTGGTATTCTCTGTGCCTTTATCTGCGTGGTGACTGTAAGCGCCATTTATAGTTACTTGATGTTTTTATTTGAGGTTGTTTGTTTGATGCATATTCTGATATTTTATATTTGAGAATAATGTATATCATTTCAGTTTATTTTGAAAAGTCTCAACAGACACTTGAGCTTTATTGTGAAAGGTTTATGTGGAAAATAAACAAGTGGACGGCGGAGCCACACGATGGTTTTACCGTCATTGTTGGTAACGAAAGTACGCGTAAAAACAGTCACTTGTCCGTCCATAGTGTGGTTATTGTAAGTATAAGAGAAGGAGAGAACTTTAAGAAATAATATAGCAACTACAGTGACCATCAAAACCATGAAAAAAATATTGCCGTAAACAGTTTATTTTGCAACACCACAAAACAAACAATAGTGTATAATATGAAACGATAGAAATTTTTATATCGTCATCTGATATATATCGTCATATCGCACAGCCCTAATCCTTTTTTTGTTTCTGTTGTTTATGTTCAAGGTAAAAGTTTTTTTTATAAAAATACAAACTTTTTAAAAATGTGTTGTTGTTTCTCTTTTTTTCCTCAGAATAAACTGCGACTAGTCTCAATGGCTGAGCCTGAGATTTATTTAAAGCTCAGATGGACCTTGATGGACTAACATGCAGGCTGCATTCAGGACTTTGTCACACTGGTATATGAAGAGTGGTAACAAGAGAAATTGTGCACACACAATGTGTCACTTTATGCTTGCTCTTCTCCAGCCTCTGGTGTCACTTTGTAGTAATTTGTCTTACTATTGTCTTATTTGTTGTGATTTAGGGTCTGTGCGCACAAGCAGAGGTTTTGTTTTCAGAGTCTTGTCTAACATGTAATGGTCATGAAATATGTCAGACTTTTTCCTCTACTTAAACAGCTAAGAGCATTTGAACCCCGTGGACAGAAAGATGTGCATTAAGGATTTTGAACTATGATGTAAGTGTTGTCACTGCTGAGGATTCGTGGACACAGATCCTTATTCACTACGCTGCTGTTTACAGTTTAACTTTTCATCAGAACAAGCTCTTCTAATTGTACTTTGCTCCTCACTGACAAAACAAGTCCAGTAAATGAACTTTTATCTTTAAGTTTGGGACAGTGATCTGTCTTAATTTATTTTGTGTTTTAGTTATCATATGGGAAAAAGTTCTGTGGTTATCCATCCGTCCTGTTCGAATAAACCCAAAGTTCAGGAACATCTTCTTTAGATATGTTCAGTTTTAATCATGTGGCACCACTTAAACATTCAAGTATGTTATATTGTAAGGTAAAGACCCCAAAGAGTTAATCTCAGACAAATGTTCAGACAAATGTGAATTACATTCACTTCATTAATGAAGTGAACGTAATTCAGTAATCAAAGGTGTTTGGCTATAACTGACTACATGTGTATACTGTACCATAAGTGGACAGACATGGATGTAAACCACACCTTAACCATTTGGCTGAGGCAAAACTACCACAAGGCAGTGATTCTAACTAAAAGGTACTCTGGATATTATTAAATGTGAACATATCGTTAAATATGACATTTTTTGTTTGTCAGGTGTCCTGTTTGAAGAAAACACTTGGGAGCCCCTTGAATGAATGTAGATAAACACATTTACATGAGGGCAACCTGATTTCAAGGAAATAAAAATGCTCAAATTTGAAAGTTTGTGAGTTATTTTGTTCATGTATCAGCTGTTTAGTCGTTTTATGACAAGATGGATGCTGTCGTTATATTTTAGTATAGTGTTTGAGTTGAGGAGAATAAAAGAATATTTAACATTAATTGTACCAATGTTGTTGTGTACGAAGCACAAATGAATTTAAAAAACCCGATGAAGCAAGCATGAAGGAGAACCGGGCCCCAGACTTCTAGAGGACCACTGAAGGGGCAACGTTTTTAACATTTGACACAGCTGAGCGGCCGTGTGTTTAAGGAACGGACTCAAAAGCAGGCGCAGGAGACATGTACTGAAGTTTAACCAAAAGTGAGCCTTTATTGTGGCTGACATAAAAAACAAAACCAGGCAAGATGACATTAGGGCGAAACAAAACTAAAACCTAAACTGGGAAAAACTAAAACTATCTATGAAAATGATGACAACGGACATGGACATGAAACTGAACAGGAACATGCAACCAACGTAACTATGAAATAATCCAAACAAAGGTAACGAGGGAAGTGGAGACACAGCTGATACAAATGAACATTACGCCACAAGGGGAAGTAAAACAAAACACACTGAACATGGAAACACTGGACTCCTCGAAATAAACCAGGAAACCTGGACAGACTGGACACGAGAAGACAAGCTTGATAACCTGAAACACGCAGACAAGAAACACATGAAAGACTGACACAAAAGACAGAAAAAGACTGACAAACACGGGGACATAGATAAAACCTAAACTAGACTGAGACTCAACTAACTCCTTACTAATAATAACCAAACAAGAAGTAAACAGTCTTCCAATATAACATAAGGAATCGAAAATACACTCAAAACGTGATTATGAAAAATTTACAGTGAGATGCCTACAGGTTTTATTGCAGCTGATAAGTAGCAGACACACACTTGGTGCTCATGCCTCACATGTCTATTTGTTTGTGCAGCTCTAACAGCAGTGATCCAAACACAGCAGACTGTGCTGGCAGCAGTGGGAGAAGATGCTGAATTCAGCTGTCAGCTGTTGGAGACTAAAGACGTCCTTCAGGTCACATGGCAGAAAGTCTTACAAGATGTGGAGACAAATGTTGCCACGTACAACAAGTACTTTGGTCAGAGAGTGAATGATGGCTTTAAAGATAAATTTGAGTTTAAATACACTGGACTACAGAACTGCTCCATAGTCGTCAGGAATGTCACAGAGCAGGATGAAGGATGCTATCGTTGTCTGTTTAACACTTATCCTGAAGGAGCCTTTATTGGTAGAACCTGCCTCCAAGTTTCTGGTAAGAACTTTTATCTTCTTTAACCAGCAACAGGAGACTCAAAATAATATAGTGGATTGATGTGATGATATTTCCTGATCCTTCACAGAGCTGCATGAACCTGTTGTTGATGTCAGAGAGTCAAACTCTACTGAAGAGTGGGTTGTTTCCTGTTCAGCCACTGGTCGACCTGCTCCCACTGTAACACTCAGTGTCTCACAACAAGACCTCAGCTTCTCACAGTACAACACTGTCAGTGTGTCCAACACCAACGCTACATTCACTGTCACCACTACAGCTGTGCTCTCAGGTTCACGTAAACACAGCACACAGGTGGGATGTGCAGCACGAGTGCTCTCTGCTCCTCACAGAGAGGTGATGGTGACCATTCCTGATGATGATGGTGGTGGTGATGGTGATGATGATGATGATGATGATGATGATGATGATGATGGTGAGAAACTCTTTTAAAGTCACTGATTTATAATTGATGATTACACTGTGATTGTAATGTTTCCTTTTTTTCCAGGTCTAGATGAAAACTTTGGATCTAAACGCAGAAATTTAGGTGAATTCACATTTGTATGTTTTTGAGTTCAGTTTTTTTTCATCTTTTTTTATTTTATGTTTGAATTAATTTTTCCTTCTTTCCTCTGTTTTCTCAAAAGCAGTCAGGATTTCAGTCATTCTGTCCTCTGTGTTGCTGGTTGCCTTTAGTTGTGTTGCTGCACTCATCTTTGTCCATCATAGAACAAAATCTCACAACAGGTAATCCTATTAAAACCTGTCTGTGTTGCATTTTCTCCTGATAAATGTTTGTGCAGCTTTAACTGTTTTAAAATTTTTCAGTTTTTCACACAGGAATCTCAAGATAAATAAGACACCTGAAACTAAGATCAGAGACAGTCAGGAGTAAGTCACTCTTTATCCTGTTTTTCTGCACTGTTGACATTTTTTAATCTTCCTTCGGGCTCTTTTTTATTTTCATATTTCATTTCTTCTAATAAGTGTCCATAGTCCTCTGTTATCATTTTAATTTCAAGCCTAATCTAACACTAACCACAAACACTTAAACACTTTGCTCACTTTCCTCTGTCCAGGCTATTTCTTTACTTTAATCATGTGATCAAATAAAACTATTTCTTATTTTCATTGAAGGACTGAAGCATCTTTATTCACAGCAGAGGGCAGCGAGGTCAGAAACGAAGGAGCGTCTGAGAGAAATCACCAAGACAACAACCTGATGTTCTCATCAGAAGCAGCAGGAAGACTGAATTTTGAACAAATGTATTGTTGATGTGACTGGAGATTAAAAACATCTTTGTGTTATAAACCACTGATGTGATTATGTTAATAGTTTACCGACAGGTTATTATTATTATTCAGTTATCATTGATGCTGATATAATGATGCATTGTGTCACTTTACATGTATGAAATGAAGATTTAAGTATTGTTTCAAGTTGCCGTTTAGGTGCAGATATGATGCAGCGGGTGGAGTTCAACATCAGCGTGTGACGGTTGAAATAGTTTAGGATCATCAACCTGCAGCTGACTTGCAAATAAATGTGACCAACAGCTAAAGACAGAGAGAGAGAAACCACGCGTCTAGTTCATGCATTGGTGGTTAGACTCCGATGGTCCAGCGCAGCAGAACACAATCACAGCTGTGATAGCGATTGGTGCAGGACCCCCAGAGTATAGATGCTGGTGGTGGAGATGAAGATGGAGGCTTGAATGGCGCCTGAGAGATGAGTGAAAGGTGGTGGTGGTGGTGGGGAGGAGGTGGGTTGTACAAAGGCATCTGAAAAGAAGAGTCACAGATGCGCAGTGAGATTTTAAGTACATGGAGTGAAGGCTGATTGGCCTAAAGAAGGAGGGCTGAGTGCTGATTGGACTAGATCCGTGATGTCACAACCAGCTTGACAAGCATGTGAAAGTGGAAGTGATGTAAAACTTACATTAGCTGCCAAACACCTGGGAAGCAGACAGACGTGTGACTACAGAGCCTCATGATGGTCACATGAAAACCACCAAGCTTAATGTTTTTAGCTGATTTGTTAGTGTGTGTGTGTGTGTGTGTGTGTGTGTGTGTGTGAGAGAGAGAGAGAGAGAGAGAGAGAGAGAGAGATGCAATGTTAAATCTTAAACCTTTTGTTGGATGATAAATAATGTCTTTTCATATTTTTCTAATCACATGCCTCATTCCAGGAGGGATGTTTGCTGTAACTTTGTCCTCGCACACTGACAGTAAAGCTGTCCTGTCTTAAATTGTTTGTTGGGACATGTTTGTTTGTTTGTTTGTTTTATTGTGTGGATTCTTCTTATCAATGTTTGAAGCATTTTCCAACTGTATTTAAAATGCGTAATTATTTCATTAATATAATAATAATATATTTCACGTCATCTGCTTTTTGCGGATGATGTGGTTCTGTTGGCTTCATCGGATGAGGGCCTCCAGCTCGCACTGGAACGGTTCGCAGCCGAGTGTGAAGCAGCGGGAATGAGGATCAGCACCTCCAAATCTGAGGCCATGGTTCTCAGCCGGAAAAGGGTGGAGTGCCCACTCCGGGTCGGGGATGAGTTCCTGCCCCAAGCAGGGGCGGAGCGTGGGGGTGGCTTACTGGGCTTAAGCCCGGGTTGTTTTGTCAGAAGCCCGGGGTATTTTGGAGTGTAATTTTTTCATAGTTAGATGCCTGGCTGACAACTGTATAAAACAAAAAGTACACACAATATTCGAAGCACATAGTGCACACTGTGGGAATTTACGACTGTGCGTGAATCCCCCCTGATATTGGTATGATCCGAGCTCAGGCACTAAGCGACTGAGCGAGGGGGCGGGGCAGCTGCTACCCGTGAGTGCGCTGTTGGAGAGACGGAGCCAGCCATACTAAGGAGAGCTTAAGTTTGACCAGGTACCAAAGCAAATCATTCGTACTGTACAAATAATGTAAATATGACGGTGCATCACGAAAGACTGATATCAAACTGATCACTTGACCAATATTACGTTACTTGCTCTTCAAGTGAATCAACAAATGGCGAAATGAAAAGCCAAACAAATGCTATTTTTTTTAGAGAATCTTAGCTTACGTGTGTTTATTTCATATTTTCAGTTCTTACCCTCCCCGACTAAATCGGTTTCAGTTATGTACTGAAATATAAGAATGGACATTAGAGGGTTCTTTCAAAGAAAAAACTCAGGTAAATGTTATTTTATATATTATGCTTTGTATGTTGTTCAGTATATTTCTATGCAAAACAAGAGGAATTTCAATACACAGCAGTATATTCACAGTTTAAACCAGATATTTACATACACTTTATGGAAAATACAAGAACATTTTTTTACTGTACAACATCAATTTAGAGTAAACTTGTTTTGTTTTGGATAAATATTGAAATATCTTTTGAATTAGTTAAATGTCAGAATAAAGAGAGACAGAGCTGTCTCTCTTTTTTATCACTTTCATCAAATTTAGGAGTACATATACACTAAGTTTATTGTTAATTAATAAGAAACTCCAGACGATTCCATTCTGAGCTGAAGAAGCTTCTGATAGGTTAGTAGAGTCCATGTGAGTAAATTGGTGGCACAGCTGTGGATGCATATAAGGCAAAACACAGAACCTGTTTCTTTGACATGGGAAAATCAAGAGATGTCAACCAAAACACCAGGAAAAGAATTGTGGAGCTCCATAAGTGTGGCTCAATTTTGAATACAATTTGGTGCCATTTGCAATTAAGAAATACAGATAGTTTCTCTCTTTACTCTTAAAATTAACAAATATGTTTTTATATTTATCAACATAAAAAAATAAACATTTAGTCTGATTTGATGTTACAATTAAAAAAGTGTTTTTATCTGAAGAGTACATAAATATCTGGTTTCAACTGTATATTTGATGATTGTCAGCACAAAGAGAGAGAGAGGAGAATGAGGACAGAACAGAGATGAACAAGAGCAGGTGAGACACACATGTTAGTCAAATGGTTGTTTACCAAAAGTATCACTGTATCATAGGTCCTCATGTATCTCGTACCTAGTATTTCTTTTTAGGTTTGTTATTTTTCAAATTCTATATTAAGTTATGCAGGCTTGTTTGCACAACAAGGCTAAATAATTATATAAACTTTTCAGAATCTAAATAGTGGACTTTGGTAGAATTAAAAAACAAGTGTAGTGCAGGTCTATGATGATTTTTAGTGCTGCTATCATCTAGTTCTGATTCTGGTTCTGTCTTGGTTAAGTCCTCAGTAGTCCTGATTTTGAACTGTTGTAGTCCTGTTTTAATTCCAGATCAGTTCTTGGTCTGGTTGAATTGTAGTTTAGTCCTTGTGTCTTGATACAGACCCGACTTTGTTCTGCCTTGATGCTTAATTAAAAAACTAGTTTATGGTGTCCTGCATATGTGATATATTTTTTCCTATATGAAGTCATTCTTTTTTGAACAAAACTCAAAACAGAGCCTATTAATCTTTCAGTCTTTCAGTCATTTCTAAAATAATAATCCCACATGCAAGTGGAGGAGTTCAAGTATCTCAGGGGGTCTTGGTTCGCGAGTGATGGGAGAAGGGAGCCGGAGATCGACAGACGGATTGGGGCTGCAGCTGCAGTAATGCGGACGCTGCACCGGTCCGTCGTGGTGAAGAGGGAGCTGAGTGTGAAAGCGAAGCTCTCAATTTACCGGTCGATCTACGTCCCTACCCTCACCATGGCCACAAGCTGTGGATAGTGACCGAAAGAACGAGATCGCGGATAGAAGCGGCAGAAATGAGCTTCCTCCGAAGGGTGGCTGGCCTCTCCCTTAGAGATAGGGTGAGAAGTTCGGCCATCCGGGAGGGGCTCAGAGTAGAGCAGCTGCTGCTCCACATCGAAAGGAGCCAGCTGAGGTGGTTCGGGCATCTGACAAGGATGCCTCCTGGGCGCCTCCTGGGTGAGGTGTTTCAGGCATGTCCCACCGGGAGGAGGCCCCGGGGCAGACCCAGGACACGCTGGAGAGATTATATCTCTCGGCTGGCCTGGGAACGCCTTGGTGTTCCCCTGGATAAGCTGGAGGAGGTGGCTGGGGAGAGGGAGGTCTGGGCCTCTTTGCTTAGGCTGCTGCCCCCGCGACCCGGCCTCGGATAAAGCGGATGAAGATGGATGGATGGATGGATGGATATTTCACGTATTTCAAGGCAATGGCCACACAACAACAGCATGTAACAGTCATAAATGGATATCCATCCATCCATCCATTCGCTTCCGCTTATCCTTTTCAGGGTCGCGGGGGGCGCTGGAGCCTATCCCAGCTGTCATAGGGCGAGAGGCAGGGTACACCCTGGACAGTTCGCCAGTCTGTCGTAGGGCTAAATGGATAATTTAGTGATATTAGTCCATCTTACAGGAGGAAGTGGAACAGCAGATTTTTGTGACTTCAGACTTGAACATTTCCTCTCCTTTAATATAGTGAAAGCAACATGTTTCATCTACATACATGTGCTGCAAGCAGATGACTCTTATGCATTAGAGTGATAAAAACTACAAGCTGAGCGTTAATGAAGGAATGAAACTGTGGCGCCTCCCCGGGGATGAAACAAGATACACAGAAGATTTTACAATCTGCGTGTCATTCTGCAGACCCTCGATCCTCCAACTATCTAATGAAGGTAATGCGCTGTGACAGAGTTACAAAAGGAGAATATTATCTCTGACAAACCTCTGATGGCATTCATTGACACAGATACTGTCCATTAATCTCTCCCTTAATTAAAAATTGCATTTTGATTTACACTAATACATTTCATCTTCTCAGGCTTTAAAACCAGGTTTGTCATTTGAGAGTCTGAGTGTGTGCAGTTCAGATAAAACCAGTTCATACCTGATGGGATGAATACTTTATTTGAATTTTTTTTTTCATGCATTCCTGTTAAAAACTTATTTACTGAGGTTTTACTTTTACTTTACTTTATTTATATAGCACATATAATAACAACAAAATGCTGACCTGTACAAAGAAGGGAAAAAGATTACACAGTAACAAATAACATCAATAACAAATACCTGATAAAAGATGATTAGGTGGACAGACAGGTAACTCTCATGCGGTGTCGAAAGCCAGTGAGAATAAATGTGTTTTAAGATGGGATTTGAAAAGACTGATGGTCGGGCCCTTTCTAATGTGGAGAGGTAAATCATTCCACATTTTTCGGCACCACAACCACAGATTCCCAGTAACCTCTGTGGACCAGCCTCGATTTAGAAGTGGCCAAGAGCAAGAGATCACTTGATCTTAGATCTCTAGGGGGTATATATGGCTGCAGTAAGTCAGACAGATGTTCTGGAGCCTGACCGTTCAGCACTTTGTAAGTCAACAACAAAATGTTGTATTTAATTCTAAAGCGGACTGGGAGCCAGTGAAGTGAGGCGAGCACCGGGGAAATATGCTCGTGTCTCTTCGAACGTGTCAGGAGACGAGCTGCAGCGTTCTGGACTAGCTGGAGCCGTGCTAGACAAGACTGGCTAACACCTACATATAGAGAATTACAGTAGTCCAGTTGAGATAAGATAAAAGCGTGAATTACTCGTTCTAGGTTTTTAAAAGATAAAAAGGATTTCACCTTGGATAAGAGCCTCAATTTAAAAAAAGGACGACTGTACAACAGAGTTAATTTGTTTCTCAAAGGTAAACTTACTATCTCGTATAACCCCCAGATTTTTGGCATGCGGTTTAACACAAGGTGCCAAAGTGTGCAGGTCGAGATCCGGGGTACTAGAATAGCAGCTTGATCCAAAGATGATCACAAGATGATCACGAGAAAATTTGAGGCCATCCAGATCTTAACTTCGCAGAGACACTGAAATAAGGATTCCAGCGAAGCGGAGGTGTTGTTATTTGTAATCTTGTCTTAGGATCTGATTCAGATGAGGAATGCGAGAAATGCAAATACACAGCAAATTCAAAAGTGTTAAATTTTTTGGTGTTAATAGTCTTCTTGCAAAAGTAGAGTTAATTTTACTCTAAGCAGAGTCACATTCTTTTAATGTAACTCTGAGGTGTAAAATGATAGTAGTTAAAATCAAGTGTTAAAAATGAGTGTTTCTCTGTCAAATCTGGAGGTGTTACAATGGAAACATTAACTCCTGACCTCTTAACTCTGAACTCCTACAGGGGCTATGACACCAACAGAGTAAATTCACAGACTCCGCCCCCAGTACGGCTCCAATCGAAGCTGAAGTGAAGCCGTTTCAGAACATTTTGCTCTACATATTTGAGTTGTTTGCCATGCTTGGTAAGTCATTTTTTCAAAGATTGTTTCAATTATTATTATGAGCTTTTACTTCTGTGGCTCTTTGGAGTTGAGACAAAGCTGTGTGAAAGGCATTAGCCATGTTGCTCGGTGATAGCATAATATTCTGTTTTAGCTAGCTGAAAGGTATTGTTTGCAGGCAAATACCACAGCCTTGAAAAAAGCTTGCATGTGAATTTTCAGTCAAACTTTTGGTCAAATACACCTAAAACAATGTCTAGAATGTGAAATGTTGGTATAATGGTGCTGCTTGAAGCCTGAAAACGATCGCTCATAAAAAAAAAACGAGCAAACAGCAGTAGCAGACGTCCTGACTGGATTCTACGTTAGCATAGATCCCTCCAGAGTTTTGTGCACACGGTTTAGGTAAAAATGAAAAAGGTTGAGGTTTCACATTTAGTTCAGTATTACCTGTTGTCTGTGTCCTTGTCTTTTGGGAAAATACTTTACACAAGTAATGGCTCAAAGAGGATTCCTTTTTTTTTTTTTTTTTTTTTTTTTTTACTGTGCTGCAATTGTTTACTGGATTATTTGTGCCATTAATTAGTGTCAACTAATTTTTATTCAATCTCCGCACAGGATATGTTTGTGAAGATGGAATATGGGGGAGAGCAGAAGTGCGTTGAAGTTCCACAAAGGGATGAATGAAGGACATGCATATTGTATTGAAGAAATAAGTGATGAGAATGCTGTTATTTGCATTTACCAGCTCACCTATGTCAGACCTTTTGATAAACAAAATTCTAATGAAAGTGAGAACATGTACACTGTTACATCTTTCAGAAAATGTTTTGAAATTGTGGTGCGCAGTTCAGAATAAATGTTTTTCAAAAACCATTGCATCTTTTTAGTAAATGTTTATTTCCAAAAGAAATTTCTAGAAGTTCAGAACAGTAAAATTCCCGCTTTTTAGAATGAATTAGAAGATAACTCTTACGTAGTTAAACTAAAATACTCTTTGAGAGTTAATATATAAACTCTTAACACCAAGTGTTAAATTATCAACTCCAGACAGATTTGGTGTTTAACACTAAATCAGAGTTAACGTACCAACTCTCCAAAAAGAGTTAAATTAACACTCTCTGGTGTGGACCCATATAGACACTTTAATAGTGTTGAAATCAAATCCGACAGTGTTAATTTGGACATGCTGGATTTGCTGTGTAGCAACGTTTTCACTTCCACTTTTTTGTGGCCGTTCTGATTTCAAACTTCATACTTAACTTTTTTTTCACAGAAGCCCTGAGAAAAAGCAGAAAGAAAACCATGAAAACAGAAGTAACTTGTTGTGTTTTTAAAACTCGCCAGTCATTGTGTTGTATGTCTGCACGGAATTCTGTGTAGTACATGCATATATTTATTCAATACAAACCTGACATCTTTTTATATCCACAGAGCTCTCGGGTTCATCTCAAACTTTGACACTTTATAACAGCAATGACATATTGTGTGCTTGTCTATCTACTTTTTCTCTGTGGATGTGGAGTCCTTCCAAAAGGTAGGAAACAGTAACCAGTGTTTCTCTTTGATGCTGATTGGGTTTTTTTTTTATCATGTTAATGTTTGACTTCATGTCAGGATAAGGATAAAAAGAAAAGCTGCTTCTTTCACTGACTAATATTTCCTCATTCTCACATCTAACCGTTCATTTATTTTCTCCTACAGCTCTAACAGCAGTGATCCAAACACAGCAGACTGTGCTGGCAGCAGTGGGAGAAGATGCTGAATTCAGCTGTCAGCTCTTGGAGACTAAAGACGTCCTTCAGGTCACATGGCAGAAAATCTCTCCTGATGTGGAGACAAATGTTGCCACCTACAACAAGTACTTTGGTCAGAGAGTGAATGATGGCTTTAACGATAAAGTCAAGTTTAAACACACTGGACTACAGAACTGCTCCATAGTCGTCAGGAATGTGACGGAGCAGGATAAAGGCTGCTATCGCTGTCTGTTTATCACTTACCCTGAAGGCTCCTTCATCGGTAGAACCTGCCTCCGAGTCTATGGTAAGAACTTTTACTTTCTTCAAGCAGATTAGACTCAATCAAATAAAGATACTATAAAATGCGTCAGAAGCTGGTTTCTTCTTGACAATGTAGTCTTTGCAATATGTCCTGATCCTTCACAGAGCTGCATGAACCTGCTGTTGATGTCAGACAGTCAAACTCTACTGAAGAGTGGGTTGTTTCCTGTTCAGCCACTGGTCGACCTGCTCCCACTGTAACACTCAGTGTCTCACAACAAGACCTCAGCTTCTCACAGTACAACACTGTCAGTGTGTCCAACACCAACGCTACATTCACTGTCACCACTACAGCTGTGCTCTCAGGTTCACGTAAACACAGCACACAGGTGGGATGTGCAGCACGAGTGCTCTCTGCTCCTCACAGAGAGGTGATGGTGACGATTCCTGAGGCCCAGCAGGTGTTTGCTGCTGCTACTGCTGATTATAATGGTGAGAAACTCTTTCAAAGTCACAGATTTATAAAGTGATGATATCTGAGTGAATCTGCATCTAATAACAATGACTTCAGTAGGCCTACATTTCCCTGTGATCTATAATTGATGTATTAGCGTTTTCCATTGTAACATTGTTCCTGCTTTTCTCACAGATTCCACCTCAGTGATTGTAATAGCTACAATAGCAGGACTGACAGTTTTTGCTTTAGTAGCTGCTCTCATTGCACTCCTGCTTGAAGAAAAAGTGGTAACTTTTTTTCTTTTGACTTAATATATGCCTTTTATGTGGCTCTTCCTATTAAAATAATTATATGAATTGACTCCAAGAGTCTACATCCACATATATCCAGTAATATCTGTAAATATCTGCAGCGCTGACTTTAAACTGTTTAAATCCGCAGGTCTCCAAATTCAGGACCTCAGTCCTTTAGACCAGCTGTGAGATGTACTGGAACAGGAGATTGTCATTCTTTGTGTGGAGCACACAAATCTTCAGCAACTGTGTGATGCTATCAGCTATCATTTGTGTGTGTATGCTAAATCCTCACAGGCTAGTCTAACAGTGTTTTACTATTTTTGATTGTATAGAGAGATGAAACCATTGAAAGAGGTCATGAATTATATAGGAAATTCAATTCAATTCAATTTTATTTATATAGCGTCAAATCACAACAACAGTCGCCTCACAGCACTTTTTATCTTAGAAGATGTGATCACCAAACTGGCCCTCTCAAAAAGCAAAACATCATCCACTGTAACGTGTGTCTTTTCGTTTTAGTTCATTAAGTAGTAAAAAAAAAAATCTGGTGATCACATATAACCCCGCCTCTTCAATCTTTCAGTGTGAATCACATCAATTACACTTCCTGTTTCTAAACATAATGACCACATAGAAAGCACAGCCTTGTACTTCCAGTCACATGAAAAGCTCCGTTTTTTATTTTCTCTTCCTGTTAGTTCAATTTTTTGAGGTCAAACCCTCAAAACTCCAGTTAACCCTTCTTCAGTCTCTCATACCTGCTAAAAACTGAATAGTGTCACCTTTTCATAAACAGCCTGGGTTATAATTTTGGCTCTATTTTATGGATGTGAATACATTAAAGCATTTTACACTTAAGTGCTGTGCTGTGCTCAGTGTTGATTTTCTTTTTATAATGTTCATATTTCTCATATTTGTACTTTTTATACAGGATTTGTGTTTATCTGTGTCCCTGTCTTGATGTGAAAGTCACACTGGAGTACAGCATGTAATGTAATGTTGTAGTTTTTGCACATTATCAATAGGGCTTTTCAATCCTGCGTGTTGTGTGAGATACTTCCTGGGTTCGGGGTGCAGCATTGCTGTTCTTGCCTTTTATGGTCCTCTTAGGCAAATATAGCCTGACAAAGTAGGACTATCATAATGATTTATTTTAATGCACCATATAACAAAAAAATTGTAAAGAGCCAGAATAAAACAATAGATCTTATGCAGAAATATTAGAGACAAATCGGGACTAAATTACTAATAAAGATTATATAAAGACTGTTCCCACATCTTTTTTTTATTCTGTATTTTTATAATTATTCTAGACCAGGGGTCAGCAACTTTGAACACCCACAGAGTCATTTGGATCTGGTTTCCACGGAAAAGAAAACACCGGGAGCCGCAAATACTGTGTTGACATCTAACATGAAGATAACACTCTATACATTGTTTTTTTTTACTTTTATGCTTTGTATAAACAACTATAGTGTGTTGCTTGTTAAATCCATGAAGTGCTATAGAGAAAATTAAATTTTATTTATGTAAGGAATACATTTCGAACTCTTAAAAAATTATAACAAAAAAAGAAAGACACCCAGTCTAAGGTCTCTTTTCAGTGAATTAAAAAGCTGAACTATCACATCACAGCAAGGTACGCCAGTGTGTTTTGTTGAACGGACCTAGAAGCAGAGTTTGAAGAGGATTTGCAGGTTTTAACAAAAAGCAATCTTTTATTTGGATGATGGCACGTGAAAAACATGGAACCTAGAAAAACTAAGAAAACTAGGAAACAGTTTGACTGTGACTATGGTGGAGATAACAGACGACCTGACAAAGACATACAGAGGACATAAATGCACACAGGAGGTGATCACGGGAAGTGAGGACACATGGGGAAACAGCTGACTGACTAATGACGGGACAGGGGAAGTGAAACTACATACAATGAACAAAGAAGTAGCCTTGATCTGAATTTTAATTTATTTTTTTAAAAAGCACTATGCTACTAAAAAATTGCCTCTGCTCCTGAACCTTTGCAAACAGCACCTGCAAATCGGGGCTGTGCAAAGTCACTTTCATCTTTACGGAGGACTGTAAGCTGTCGTCTGTGAGGCGTGAGCGGTGTTTGTTTTTAACATAGTTCATGGTGGAGAATAGCTGCTCACGTACAACGTCACATACGTATCTGGATCCGAAGATCGGCAATCCACATATTAGGCATACTGGTAGGCTGCCCTCCTCAGAAGTAAATGCAAATGAATCTGCCCAGGCATCATTAAATCTTCTATTTTCTTCTGATAGTTTTCTTTTTTCACATTTCTCCATACTTGGCCTACCTGGGGTTGAAAGTCTCGATAAATGCACGGCGGGTGTACCGGCTTCCACAAGTGTGACGCTTATTTTGAGTGACGAAAAATAATAAAATATAATTTTATTTTTATATTTCAAGATCGCAATAATCTTCCAATTTAGAATTACAATTTTTAAAAGAACTGACACAAATAAAATACACTTCAGTTAAATACTTGTATAAGGACTAAAGAGCTGCATGCGGCTCTGGAACTGCAGGTTGCCGACCCCTGTTCTAGACTGTATGCTCCCAGGTCCCTCTTTGACTTTCCGTGTTGCTTTGTTGCCCAGCATTACCACTCTTACTTGCTATTTTGCTGGTGTAAAGTGTTAATTAATCGGGGTGCTATTTTCGCAGAGATAGATTTATTACACCTCAAACCACTTTTATTTAGTTGTTTTTTCTTCTTCAGAAAGATCAGAAGTGTCCTAAATTAAATCTGAATCTTTCATTACACAATACTGGCTTTAATAAATACCCAGTATCACAAGAAAACAAAAGCGCATTTACTCACGTGTCACAGTTGCAGTCTAAATTCAATACTCGTATGAGCTGATGGTAAAAGGAGCTTTGTGTTCTTCCACTTCATACTTCTCGACTGTTACACAGATTTCAGGTTTACATGTTGCAGAATGTGGCGTGGTGGAATAATTGAGTAAATCTCTTACTTGTGTGAGATGTGGATCACACCCATGTGAGAGTGGAGATTCTTCTCTAGTCCAGCTGGCAGCTTTTTGGAGTTGAGTAAAGGGAGTAGTTGACTGGTGATGATTTGAGCCCTTCTCTATAAAGGGGAGAGAAAACAGGTTATGGGGGAAAGGGGGGAGAGACACATGAGGTTGAGGAGGGGAGGTTTGGAGATCTGTGTGCTTTCAACATGTACGGTGTGGTTGTTGGAGTTAGTGTGTGTTTGGATTTCAGGAGTACCTTAGTGGATTTAGTGAGTGCGGTTAGCAGGAGAGTTGGTCGAAGGCCTGTACAGGTCTGCAAGTTGGAGAAATCAAATATGCTAAGATACTCAGAAATGGAAATCTACTGATTGGTTGTAACATAGAAGTGCAGGTGGAAAAAGCAAGGAAACTTTTGGGTGTGTGCAAAGTTAAAGTGAAAAATACTATAAGAGTAGGGGAAAGGAGAACTAATGGAAGTAAAGGAGCAAGGGGTGCCGTTAAATGTCAATATGAAAAAAGAAAGTGACATTTGTAGAGGTATGTAAAATGGTTGAGCAAGAGAGACAGATTAGGAAACCCAGGTTAGGGGAGAAACAAGTGATAGAAAGGGTAATGGAAATGGGTGAAAGGAAACTAGAGGAAGAGAAGAAGATGAAGGTGACATTCATTGTGAAAGTAATAAATGGAACATCAGATGTGAAGTCCAAGACTGAGAGGATTCATGTCATAGTTTAGATATGAAGAACATCATTTGGGAGGACATGAGGGGTGAACTAAGTAGTTATGCAAGTCAAGAGGGATAATGTGGTGGTTAATTTTTATAACCATATTAATCCTACAGTGGAATGCAAGTTTTCTGTCAAATGGTCAAGATTTTAAACAGTCTATATATGATCAGAAAGAAAAACCTGACTGAGGTCTCCTTTCAAGACTCTCTAGCTCCCCCTGGAGCCTCTGCTTATACTGTTTCTCCAGATTGAACTGAAGAACAAGCTCTACTTAAAACACCTCCCGGGTGCCCAGGTCAAGCCAGACGCAGCTCCCCAAACCCTGACTCACTTTAAGCCTTTCTCTCCAGAATCCCAGACATCTAGTAGCTACATTTCTGTTAAATTCTCTGGTCCTTATGTTGTAGAGAAAAAGCTCAGCAAGACCAACTACATTATTCAGACCCCAGATCATAGACGTCCTACTCGGTTGTGTCACGTCAACATGATGAAGTTGTATAACTCTCGTAAACCTTCAACTGTGCCACAGTGTGGGAAGCATCTGAAATGTCAATTCAATTCAATTCAATTCAATTCAGTTTTATTTATATAGCCCCATAACAACCGTCACCTCAAGGCACTTTATAATGTAAGGTGGACCCTACAATAACACATTTAGAGAAAAAAAACCCAACAATCATATGACCCCCTATGAGCAAGCACTTTGGCGAGAGTGGGAAGGGAAAACTCCCTTTTTACAGGAAGAAACCTCCGGCAGAACCAGGTTCAGGGAGGGGCGGGGCCATCTGCTGCGACCGGTTGGGGTGAGAGAACGAAGACAGGATGAAAGACATGCTGTGGAAGAGAGACAGAGATCAACAAAAAGTGTGATTCAGTGCAGAGAGGTCTATTAACACATGTTGGGTGAGAAAGGTGACTGAAAAGGAAATACTGAATGCATCATGGGAATCCCCCAGCAGCCTACATCTATTGCAGTATGACTAAGGGAAGATTCAGGGTGATGCGATCCAGCCCTAAATATATGCCTTAGATCTCCAACCTAAGGAGATTGGATTTTAGGGGCAAGAGAAGCTGCAGAGAGGTGTGTAAGACTGCAGCTCTGTTTCCTGATCCCAACTCTGAATAGTCACATTTTGTGGGATTTAATAATTTGGCCAGACTTTGAGATTTCTAAAAATGAGAGCTGCTCCATCCAGATGGGATGGATGCCATCTCTCTTAACAAGACCCGGTTTCCTCCAGAAAGTTTCCCAATTATCTATGAAGCCCACATTGTTTTTTGGACACCACTCAGACAGGCAGCAATTTAAGGAGAACATGCAGCTAAACATGTCACTCCTGGTCCGACTGGGGAGGAAACCAGAGAAAACTACAGAGTCCGACATTGTTTTGGCAAAGTTGCACACCAATTCAAGACTGATTTTAATGACTTCCGATTGACATAAACGGGTGTCATTACTGCCAACGTGAATTAGAATTTCAGCTTTTGTAACGCTCGACCACTTCCTGCAGTACACGGTTATGCTTTTTGGCATGTGTAATGCTCCTTTTGCAGGGAGCCGGGTAGTTGTGGGGGATTTGTATTCAGCTGCTCTCCCTGATCGTTTCCCAATGAAACCACCAAAGTTTCCTACCTGATTGGAACACTGCAGGGTAGAACCTTTGTTATGGGCTCAGGCTTATCTCTCTGCTCGTCCACTCCAGTTCTGTTCATGTGATGAGTTTTTGGAGGAATTAAAGAAGACTTTTGCTCATCCAACTTCTGAGGGCAGTTCCACTAGGAAATCACTAAACCTCCGTCAAGGGAGATGGATGGCGGATTAAGCTCGAGGTCTTCCAAATGTGCTGTTTGCATCAGATTCTGGGAGTGTCCCTCCGTGATCGTCTCAGCAACAGCATGATACGTAGCCAATGTCACCAGCAGCCCTCAATGGAAGAGCTGATTAGGAAGCAACCACTGCAATGGTTTGGCCACATCTGCCGCAAGAGCAACCATTGCCTGCCATATCACCTTTTGATGCAGTAGAACCCCGCCCACTGGAGAATCAAGCATGATGCGCTCAAGAATACTTGGATCAAGCAAATTGGAGACGATCTTAAACAACGACATCTAACCCTCGAGCAAGCAAAGGTGAAGGCTAGAGACCACAAGGCCTGGAAGTGCATCATTGATCAAGATGGAAACCCTACTGCACCCACAGTGACGTATTGGCTTTGTTGACAACCTCCCCTGCCAATCCCCAGCTAGGGACAAAAGAAAAAGAAGTGCGGCGGATTACCTCAAAAATTTATGGTCAGCTGCAGCAGAGGTGGGTTGGCTGGATCAAGCATTGCAGGAGTATACATTCAATCACTAATTCAGACTAAGAGGGATTCACTCGCTTCTCGGGATGAGACTATGACCTTTGAAGAGTTAACCTCTCTTATGCTTTGTATTGACAGTCTCTTAAGGAAAAGGGTAATGGAGAAACACAACAGTTCCTGTTGGGCTTTGCCTCTTTTTCAGGGAGCTCTGTTTAGTTTTAGCAGCGGCAAGCTCCTCTCCTCCTTGCAGGTCCGCACAAGGAGGAGAGGAGGATGGCAGCAAAAAGGAAGAACCTGGATATAAGAAAGTATTTTTCAAAGAAACCTGTAAGTCACTTAAAGCCAAGTTAACTCGTAAAATTTGTCCCTCATAATAACGTTACAGGCTATGCTAGGCTTTGGCCCACATCAGTCTAAAATTGTATTTTGATTGAAAGTGTCAGAGAAAACGGCAGCCTCGAGCGAGCCAGGATATTAGTTTACAGAGGCTGTTAAAATTACATGTCTAATGTTAAAATGTTGGTGAGACAATAATTACATTCTAATGGCACTGACATATTCATAGGGTTAATTTTTGAGACAAAATATCATGAGGTAATCTTGATTTTGCAAATATTCCACCTTGTAGTGCAGTTTGCACAAATTGTTTTTAAAATGCACTCAGCCTACAAACATTACTGATGAGTCAAGATCTGCACAAATTGACAGAAACACTGAAGCAGCTACACATTTTATTCTTATTGTGATGTATGTCCTATTGTCAAAAAGTCGATGAAACATTTTGCATTGTCAAAGGCCACTGCGGGTGCCTTTGGCTTTATTTTTTAATACTGGAGTTATTTTTCTACGAAATTTTGAACTTTGAGAGTGTTTAAACAAGAGAGAGAAGTGTGGAAATGTTCGAGCCTGCCGGAGAAAAGTGTATAAAGTGTGCAGTGAGGGGTTTTACAGCCAAATTAAGTTAGCTACTTTCTATATTTCACCTATCGCGGGTTGGTTTTAGAACGTAACTACTACGATAAACGAGGGACCGCTGTATAGCTAACTTCTACCGGTGCTTCATCCACAACTACAGTCAGGTAGCAGCAGCACACTCACACGACAGTTCAAGGAGCAACACCCTATTCTGGAATTCGCAGGTAACCAATGAGAGGAGTTCAAGACTTGAAGAAGAAGAGCTTGAGAGTTGAACTCCCAGGATCTGGTGTGGAAACCCATTCTCTAACAACACAAGGCCTGATAAGGTGGTTGGAAAGCCTTTCTCAGGAAGATGCAAAATTTGTATGTGCTTGGCTGCTTGTTCTTCTTAGTGACCACCTTTTCCTGTTTGTAACCAGGCTAATAATTTGGGCAGCTTTGGGCCTTGGATTGCAGACCGGAACTGTGTCCTCAGCCACCAGTCTGCTTTGGAGGAAAAATAAATCTTGTGTACCTTCTTTTCAGTGTGAGTGTGGTGGTTTTCTACTGGTCACTATTAGAACTTATTACTTTCTTGGATGCCATTTTTCTGCCCATCTAACATACATGGTGTATTAGTTTGTAGTAAAGCAGCTCTCCTCTGGATGAATACTGCCTCCACCTGAGAGATCAGCCATATCTGTAACTATGTGAAAGAGTAGAAGAGCAGAGAGCTGAAACTGATGGTGGTGGTCAGACACGTGACTTTATGTTCTTTTTGACATGAGCAGAGGAGGGAGGGTGAATGTGTTGGAGCTGAAGCTGCCTGGAAGGAGGAAAAGAGGAAGACCTCAGAGAAGATACATGGATGGAGTAAAGGACATGCAGAGGGTTGGTGTAGCAGAGGATGGATGGGGTGAAGTTCAGGCAGGTGATCTGCTTTGGCGACCCATTAAAGGGGGCAGAGAATTAACTACATACATATATTTGTTTTTTGTTTTTTTAAATATATTATTTATGTGACATATTCATCCAAGAGCAACTCAGCTTCTGATTCGAGTAGCAGGTACTAAAAAATAAAAATTACCAAGCGATGAAGAGGCTTTACTGAATTCTCAAAATGCAGAAAAATAATGATTTAGATGGATGATTAAAAGATTTCAGCCCTGCAAGGAATGCACAGATGACACTCTACTGCACTGGGAAGTTTTTGTACTTTACTTTGTGTATATTTCACAGCTGGGAATTTCCGCAAGGAAGGGACTAAGTGAAATTCTCTAATTTGTTTCTATGCATTGTATAATAGCCAGTGAGGGGACAGAGACATGTCAGACTGTGGGATTATACATTTGTTAGTTTTTCTAATGGCCTCTTCAAAAGGTAAGTTTTATTCCATATAGTTATTTTTGGTTTTTTAAGTTATTTATTGTGACAGGAAAACAAAACAAAACAAGAAGCTCCTAAAAAGGTCATAAATGTGAGAACTTTTCCAAAGAAATCTCAGTCAGTTATGCCTGAGACAGAGAGATGATTATAACAGAGTAAAGATAGCATTAAAATGTTGGTGACGGAAGTAATGCTAAAATCTCAACAAGCCAAAGTTACATACATGTTAAAGGGAAAGATCAAACAGTACAGAAATGAAGAAGTGGGCATTACGGGGCTTCCCCAGTGAAATAACTGAACTTGGAGCACAAAATAATAAATAACATACCAGTAATGCGCGGAGGGAAGGCTTCTGAGAAAATGTATAAGTTCACAGGGAATTTCTACAATAGCACGAGTTAGAGGTGGGCAGATTGATGCAGTTATCAATAGTATTGATACCAATGCTGGTATTGTTACTGGAGATATACTACTGCAATAGGATTGGTACTTTGTTTCTGTCCTGTAAGTTCAGTATGTACCTCACTGAATTCTGTTATGTAGTTGTTGTTGTTTTTTTAAATGAAACATAAAACACGGACTATGAAAGCCTCTTATTTTGTTTGTGCAGCTCTAACAGCAGTGATCCAAGCACAGCAGACTGTGCTGGCTGCAGTGGGAGAAGATGCTGAATTCAGCTGTCAGCTCTCGGAGACTAAATACATCCTTCAGGTCACATGGCAGAAAATCTTACAAGATGTGGAGACAAATGTTGACACCTACAGCTTTACTGAATTTTCAAAATGCAGAAAAAAATGATTGAGTTTGCTGATTAAAACACTGATGAAACTCTACTGCACTGGGAAGTTTTTGTACTTTACTTGGTACAGCTGATCATTCTAACACACCTTGGAATGTCCCACAAGGAAGGGAGATTCTTCCTTCCTTCAGGGACATTTGAGTTTTCAATCATTTGGCTATTGTACGACGTTGTTTCAATACGTGGTACAATAGCCAGTGGGGACACAGAGACGTGCACCATGTCAGACTGTGGGATTCTGTGTTTGTTTGTTCTTTTTATGGCCTTTTCAAAAGGTAAGTTTTATTCCGTATTGTTGTTTTTGTTTTTTAAAGTTATTTATTGTGACAAGAGAAAAAAAAAAGAAAACAAGAACCTTCACTCGTAATAATTAAAAATTGATCCTAAAATGTGAGAACTTTTCTCTGAAGTGACAAAGAGATTGTCTTTAGACAGAATTAGAGGGAGATACAATTACTGAAGAGTTTAGATTTTGTTTGAATGAGTGACAAAACGTTTCTCCCACTGAACACTCAGCCTAATAAAAAAGAACAAAATCAACTTTCTGTGTTGAGTTGTTCATCATTCAGATTAATGAGACTGTTTTGAGAGCTGTGTGAAAACAGCTTTAGACTGTTTTGTTAAAGGTTGCCCCATGCCTATTCATATTACGATGAAAGCAATAGATAAACCACATGTTTGTGTGTTATGTATGTATGGTTGGTAAATTAACAGAAGTTGGGTTGTATGTGGCCTACAATGTAAAAGACGTTTCACAACCCCAATGTAGTTAAAAACAAGAAGGCACTCATTTCCATTAGACAGAGACGGAGTTCAGGTCATAAGTAGTTTACTGACAATTATTTAACATTTGAAATTAAAAGATCCGTCAGTCCATTCACATATATACTGTTCAGAGAAGGAATGTAGTTTAGAGCAAAGTGTAGTAGTGTGAAGTGGCTAAACACACTCACCAATTGTTCTAAAACAAACAATTTATCAAAACATTAACAGTCTTTCACACATACATACGGTTTATACACTATTTTAAAAAGAAGGGCTTGAAGACTTGATTCATTACAAAAAGTCTATTAAAATGTTCTGGGTAACCACAGAAATCTTAGTCAGTTATGTCTCAGAGAGAATGTTTATGACAGAAGTAATGCCAAAATCTCAACAAACCAAAGTTACATACATGCTAAAGAGAAAGATCAAACAGTGCTGAAATTAGGAAGTGGGCAATTTAGGGCTTCCCCAGTGAAATAACTGGTCTGAAATAATTGAGGCACAAATTAATAAATAACATACCAGTAATCCACAGAAGGGGAGGCCTCTGGGAAAATGTAGAAAATCAATGGGAATTTCTACAGTAGCACGAGTTACCAGTCAATACCAGTCCTGGTACTGGTTATGTTGAAGTGATGGGTTTTATAATTCATTTTTGGTCCACTGAAGGGATTGTTTTGTAACCCCAATATTGATATTTTGTAAATAAAAATATGACCTCGATTAATCTTGTAAATTCCCTGCACTTGTCATAGATATCTACATGATGTCCAAAAAATATACATCAAGTCCAAGGTTCTAATGTTGAACGCCATATTGATGTCCAGCTTAAATCATGGTTGGACCTCCAAATTGTTGAAAAAGTTCAAATGCAGTACAGACCTCCAGAATTGGTCATGGACCAACAGAACCAATATAGACATGATCTGTACGTCTGTCTGACTTTCTTGGTTTAGTTGGTAGCTAACTGAATTGTGTTACTTTTTATAGATTATAGAAAATGTACCTGAAACATACAGTATGAAACAATGAGTGTCAGGTTTATATTTATAGTCTACATCACATTTAAGTGGTACCCACATATCAATTTGTTTGAGCCTAAAACACAGACTACTCCATGACCCGAATTATTGTTTAATCCTTCCCATCAATACCTCTCAGTTCCACATCTCTAACTCATGTTATTCTCCATGCAGCTCTAACAGCAGTGATCCAAACACAGCAGACTGTGCTGGCAGCAGTGGGAGAAGATGCTGAATGCAGCTGTCAGCTCTTGGAGACTAAAGACGTCCTTCAGGTCACATGGCAGAAAATCTCTCCTGATGTGGAGACAAATGTTGCCACCTACAGCAAGTACTATGGTCAGAGAGTGAATGATGGCTTTAACGATAAAGTCAAGTTTAAATACACTGGACTACAGAACTGCTCCATAGTCATCAGGAATGTGACGGTGCAGGATGAAGGCTGCTATCACTGTCTGTTTAACACTTATCCTGAAGGCTCCTTCATTGGTAGAACCTGCTTCCAAGTCTATGGTAAGAACTTTTGCATTAATGTGTTTAAATGTGCTAGAAACTGATTTCCTTTCAACAACATATTCCTTGCAATATCTCCTGATCCTTCACAGAGCTGCATGAACCTGTTGTTGATGTCAGAGAGTCAAACTCTACTGAAGAGTGGGTTGTTTCCTGTTCAGCTACTGGTCGACCTGCTCCCACTGTAACACTCAGTGTCTCACAACAAGACCTCAGCTTCTCACAGTACAACACTGTCAGTGTGTCCAACACCAACGCTACATTCACTGTCACCACTACAGCTGTGCTCTCAGGTTCACGTAAACACAGCACACAGGTGGGATGTGCAGCACGAGTGCTCTCTGCTCCTCACAGAGAGGTGATGGTGACGATTCCTGATGATGATGATGGTGATGGTGAGAAACTCTTTCTGTATACCACACACTAGACTAGAGACGGATGATACTTGGGTAAATTTGACTGGGATCTAATAACAATGACTTCAATACTTCTGCCTTTCCCTTCAATTCATGAGTGATGTACTATTGTTGGTCAGCGTCACTTTTTCTGTTTTCTTCACAGATTTTCCCTCAATCACTGTAATAGCTGCAGCAGTGCTGGTGTTGGGGTTTGTCTTTTTCTGTTGCTCCACTATGCTGCTTGAAGAAAAGTTACCTTTTCACTTTCTAGTATGTCGTTTTGTAATGTGTCTTATCTTATTAACTATCATTAGTGATTTATTGATTCTAACCCTAAATCTATCTAGTAATGTCTGCACATATTTTCAGTACTGATTTTAAAGTGTTCTAATCCTTCTCTCACTCAGGGAACCCAATAAGGATTCAAATACTTCAAAAGTCAAACAATGACATTGATGTGTAAGACTATTTAATAATTATTTATTTTTTATATTTCATTTATTCATTCATTCTTTGCACTGTGATTTAACCCATCTTTGTGTAAAGCAGGGGTGTCAAACTCCAGGCCTCGAGAGCCAGTGTCCTGAAGCTTTTAAATGTATCTCTGCTGCAACACATCTGAATAAAATCATTAGGTCATTAGCATGACTCTATAGAATTTGACCGCATGCTGAGTTGGCAACCCATAAGCCTACTCAAGTAAATTTAAATAAATGTAAGTACATACCACCAGGTAGCTCCACTCGTACCCAGCGTAACGGGACGTGAGAGGGTTAGGTTTTGGCGCTTTGAATGTTCAGTTGTGTGATGCAGCGATTAACGTTTGAGTAAAATATTGGGCTCTCTCGTGTCTTCCCTACATTCCTCCACAATGTACGTTTTTGCAAAAATGTACTTCTAGAAGTACTTTTATTGCACGATGCTCATTCACTCATGAGCTGCTGCAACATGAATCAAATGGCTGAACTGCCACCTTGGCGTGCAGTCAAGTTCTACAGTCTGCTAATGATCTAATAATAAGTATTAATATTCCTCACTCACCTTACTAAGTGTTTGTGAACACAGCCAGAAACATTTGCATCACAAACACAGACTAGTGTTTATTAGCAGAAGCTTTTGGGTGGTTGCTCTCAAACCTGTGTACAAGTTTAAGCATTAATGGTCCCGTCACTGATTTCCAGGTATCCAATGTCAGGGCTAACAGATGGATTCAGACGCAGGCAGCGTTCTGGCAAGCAAAGGGTTGACAATTTATTAACACAGAGGGAAACCACAGTGATGTGTATATACAGTGAATGGGGCAGGGCTTCAGGGCTCCAGGGGAAGGAATCCACACTCGCTGTCCACTCGGCCCAAACTCCGCCACTCCTCTTCTTACGCACACTCGCTTCTCCACAGCCACTCTCGCTCCAATTTCCACTTATGTTGACACACACAGGGATCACAGGTCAGGGTCCGCCACCAGTTCCGGGGAGATCTAAACACAAAGAGTCCAATTAGATCAATACGCCACACAACACTGAGAGAGTTTGTCTTAGGAGAGCTGAGAGCACGAACATGGGAGGTTCAACGTTCCAGTGCCGAATACTCCGTGCCGCAGCGTTAAATAGGCAAGGGGGACGCTGCCTGATCAGCAACAGGTGTAGAAATCACCGCAGATGCGTGGGCCAAAGGTGAGAGCCTACAATGAGCTCCACCCAGGGAAGCAGGAGAGAAAACAAAACAAACCTGTGGCCAACATGAGCGAGCCGGAGAGGCACAGGGACCATGACAGCCAATACCAAGTGCACAAGTTCACCCCAGATGGTTCCTCTCCTCTGTAACTTGGAGGATGTGGAGTAGGCTGTATTTTAATCAAAGACATATCAATCAATCAATCAATCAATCAATCAATCAATCAATCAATCAATCAATAACCATGTCTAAAAACAACACAGGTTGACCAATGTGCTGTACACAGTAAAAGAAAAAGGTAGAAACAAATACACACAATGAACAAAACAAAAAATAATCCCAAATTTCGTTTTTTTTCTGAAGGGGTCAAACACTTTTATGCAAGAATGACAGCGAGGTGAAAAACCTTCACCTGCAAGAAAACTCGAGCTGTGACTCATAGTACGAACACACACCTCACAGTAACACACTTTGTTTAATGTGAACTTTTTGCCAAGCTAGCTAATCCTGACCAACACACCAGACACAGAAGATAAAGGAACCATGTTTTACTGTTAGAGACAGAAAGGTTAAAACATTTTGGTAGAGGGCTAAAAGATGTTGAAAAATTACACAAAAAGAAATTCCATTTGACCAAAAACACTTAATTTTTAAAAATTAAGTATATAGTTATGAATAATGAACAAATAATTAACAAACTGGGGTTTATAAATCGTGTAACACTCATCCTTGTGGCAATTTTACCTTAATGTGTTACATGTGTTAGAAGTCAATGTATCTTTAACAATATACTCCTTATTACTGATTCTTCACAGAGCTGCATGAACCTGTTGTTGATGTCAGAGAGTCAAACTCTGCTGAAGAGTGGGTTGTTTCCTGTTCAGCCACTGGTCGACCTGCTCCCACTGTAACACTCAGTGTCTCACAACAAGACCTCAGCTTCTCACAGTACAACACTGTCAGTGTGTCCAACACCAACGCTACATTCACTGTCACCACTACAGCTGTGCTCTCAGGTTCACGTAAACACAGCACACAGGTGGGATGTGCAGCACGAGTGCTCTCTGCTCCTCACAGAGAGGTGATGGAGACGATTCCTGAGGTCCAGCAGACGTCAGATTATCAGTGATGGTGAGAAACTGAGATGCAATAACAATGCATTGTGGTAGTATGCATTTTCTCTTTGATCAATAATTGATGTATTCATTTTGATCAGTGTCACATTTTTCCTGCTTTTTCAAGTTTCCTCCTGGATCATTGTATTAGCTGCAGTATTGGTGATGATGGTCTTTGTCAGTGTTGCTGCTCAATCATTTAAGTGATTGATTCAGCACAGGTTTGGCAGTAATCGGGCCTGGCTATGACTATGGAAAAATTGTATATTTTTATTGATAAATGCATATATTTTATGTCTGTTATGTGCATTGCCATGTGGAGAATATAAGGAACAGAGTTTGTGTGGTTTACATTGTTTCTTCCTCTTAGATTTCTTGATTTTTTTTTTTTAAATTGCAATAACTTTGTTAATTTCAGTGCACTTTCACATTTCTTTAAATTCAAACTACAGTCCTGTGAATAACTAGAAACACTTCTAGCAGCACGAATGTGAGGTAATTGTTTTCTGCTTGACTTTATCAGTCTCTCATATTGTTGTGGAGGAATGTTGGCCCACTCTTCATTACAACGTTGCTTCAGTTCTTTGAGGTTTGTGGGCATTTATTTAAGCACAGCTCTCTGAATGTCCCAGGTTGAGGTCTGGACCTTGCTTTTCAGCTGCTGTAGATTTGCTGCTGTGTTTGGGATCATTGTTCGACTGCAAGACCTAAACTTTACCTATTAAACAGTTAACTCTGCATTTTACACTTTATGTGAATATTGTTGCAGATTTCAATTATTAATGTTTTTTATAACTTTGTTTTTTCTTCTATTTAATATTTGTATACAATATTTCTACTTCATATCTCTGTCTTCTTTTGACCACTCCAACATCGCTGTAACTGTGTCCTCATGTACTGACAATAAAGCTGTTTTGTATTTTTTATTGCAAATGTTTCAAGCAATTTGTAGCTGTTTTTTAAGTTATTTTGTTATTAATATAGTATTTTATATTGTTTTTTTCCCCATATTTGAGAAATATTTAACATGTTAAAGTCTGTTTATGTACGATTTGGTGATATTAGCCCTGATTATTGGAGGAACTTGTACATGAAGCAGATTTCTGAGACTTCAGATTTGAAGGTTGTTGTCATATAATCTAAATGATGGCAGATTAACCGCAGTGGACACAGAATCGAAACTCGTGCTGTTATTGTTCAGCCCTGCAAATTCGTGCCAGGAAAACTGAACTGATGAACTAACAAAGACAGAGATGACGGAGTCAGTGTGTGCAGAGATGTGGGGCTGTGGCACTCCGGTACGTCTATTTTTGTCGTCCTAAGACAGAAAGTAAAATACATCAGTGAGTTTAACTGGTTGAAATTCAGTAGTCACGTCAAAAGTATTTCATAGAATAAAATGAGTAAAAACAAAATTAGTGATCAAAGCTGCCATCGTGATATCTCACGAGTAGATTTAGGAACGTTCTGTTGTGCCTAAAAGTGATTGTCTGCCAAAACTGATTTCCAGTATTTTGCCAAAAAGTGATTGCCTGTATTTAAACTGCTGTAAATAATTTGTTGCCTCATAATATGTGATATATATCAGATTTATCCCTCATAAATGATATCAAGTCATCTTGAGCCACGACATTCCTGTTACAAGTTAGAAGCTGCAGTCAGTTTTTTGCAATGTTACTTTTTATATCCTTTATTTATCCGGTTAAAAAAAAATCTTGGTGACATTAAAAATGTATTTTTTAAGGTGATCTGGCCAAAAGGTCAGCAGACAACAAATATAACAACAGTTCTGTAAAAATATTTTTAAACATCTAAAAAGGACTGGATTGCTTATAATTTTGGTGCAATGACACAGAGTCATAAAGATACTTGAAAAACAGGTAGTTTTGCATTTTATATATAACCTCTTTGTAAATCCTATTCACTAAAGTCTATTTACCTGTATAAGTAAAGACATTAACTAGAAACGAGCACACGCATTGAGGGAGGAAAACAAGAAGGGAATGTGTTGCAAAATAAAAATAAAGTTAGTGCCGACAGTTCTCACCAATGAACAGCGCTTCGCCATTGACTACTGAACACTTCCCGGTGTTTAGTAATCACTGGTGTCTAAGGACAATTTGCGACTTCCAGGAACTAAAATTAAACATAGCAGTATAAAAAATAACTGGAGTGGCTCCTCCTGCTGAAGTATAAAGCCACAGTTTAGCATTTAAAAGTTAACAAATATTAAACCCGTGGGGGAGAAATCAGTCTGTATCAACAGAGATTTACACAGCAGCTCACACTGCCTTGCAATGAAAACCCAGTAGAACCTTGATGGGGCTGTACTAGCGCACTGAGACGTGACCAAACACACGTACGCACGCAAAACCTCACGCTACGAGTGTGCGTATATGAATACCACCTGTCTCCCTTTACAGCATGGCAGACTGCGCGTTTATGCATTTATTTCCTCTTTTAATGGTCTTTTCTAAAGGTAAGCTGTGTTCCGTGTAATCTGATTTGTGTTTTAAGGCTGTGTGTTGTGGCTGAAACAAGAAAAAGTTTACTCGTAATAATAAAAAAAATGGTTAAAAAGAGGTCATAAATATGAGAGCTTTGTCTCTGAAGTTATAAAGAGATTGTATTCAATAGAGATTGAGAAATTATTTCCATAAACTTTTACTGCAACAGATGCTCCATATGGAAAGACATGTAAATGAATGAATGAATGAATTAATGAATCAATGAATGAAAACTGAAGCATCACATGTACAGGGAATGCAGAATTATTAGGCAAGTTGTATTTTTGAGGAATAATTTTATTATTGAACAACAACCATGTTCTCAATGAACCCAAAAAACTCATTAATATCAAAGCTGAATGTTTGTGGAAGTAGTTTTTAGTTTGTTTTTAGTTTTAGCTATTTTAGGGGGATATCTGTGTGTGCAGGTGACTATTACTGTGCATAATTATTAGGCAACTTAACAAAAAACAAATATATACCCATTTCAATTATTTATTTTTACCAGTGAAACCAATATAACATCTCCACATTCACAAATATACATTTCTGACATTCAAAAACAAAACAAAAACAAATCAGCGACCAATATAGCCACCTTTCCTTGCAAGGACACTCAAAAGCCTGCCATCCATGGATTCTGTCAGTGTTTTGATCTGTTCACCATCAACATTGCGTGCAGCAGCAACCACAGCCTCCCAGACACTGTTCAGAGAGGTGTACTGTTTTCCCTCCTTGTAAATCTCACATTTGATGATGGACCACAGGTTCTCAATGGGGTTCAGATCAGGTGAACAAGGAGGCCATGTCATTAGTTCTTCTTCTTTTATACCCTTTCTTGCCAGCCACGCTGTGGAGTACTTGGACGCGTGTGATGGAGCGTTGTCCTGCATGAAAATCATGTTTTTTCTTGAAGGATGCAGACTCCTTCCTGTACCACTGCTTGAAGAAGGTGTCTTCCAGAAACTGGCAGTAGGACTGGGAGTTGAGCTTGACTCCATCCTCAACCCGAAAAGGCCCCACAAGCTCATCTTTGATGATACCAGCCCAAACCAGTACTCCACCTCCACCTTGCTGGCGTCTGAGTCGGACTGGAGCTCTCTGCCCTTCAGGCACGTGCAGAGGGGGGGCTAGAGGGGCTTGAGCACCCGCCCCTTTGCTGATGGGTGCCCAAAGTGCCCTTTTGATAAGGCAACTTTTAAAAAATATTTATTTATTTATTTATTTTTTTAATGTGTGTGTGCGTGCGGAGTCCTGTCTGTGCCCCTCAACAATAATATTTAACTATTAATCACAGTTTTGCTAAATAAAAGGATCTGGCTTGCATCAGTCACATGATCACATTTAACCAATGAACGCCCTTGACGGCAGAACGCGCTGGTTACGAGCCGGGAACGAGCTCACGAAGAGCACGCGCATTTTTAGCGGTCCGGAGCTGTAGGAGAAACACAAGTTAACTCAGAGACACAGACTGATGCGACACAACCAGTAAGTAGGTGTACAGCGCACACTGTAGTGTGTAGCACCCAGGAGTATTAGCTTATTACGTACACGTTGGTAAGCTGTCTTGTTGCAACTGACGAACTGAAACAAACGAGCGTGCTGTGTGTGCAACAGCGCGACAAACATTACCTGTCCTTTTATTAACTGCACAAGTAGTGCTGGTCACAGCTGCTGGCTACCTGTGTAAGGCTGTCATGGGTCTGTAGCTCTGTCACCGTTTTAGGGAACATATTTAGTTTTAAAGTAAGTTTCCGGGCTTTTCCTGCCTTTCTGGAGGGATTATATTTCACTAAAAACGATCTAATATGCATGTCCACATAATAATTATTATAATTATAATATATTAAAAACACACGCTGTATTTTAAAGAACATACATTAAGAAGCAGATTATATTAGATTTATATTTTAAATAAGACAAAAGTTGGATTTTACAGCAGTAAAATTATTGTATCTCTACAGTTTAAACATGTAATAAACTTTGCCCCTGCACAGAGTGGATAGTGAAACAAATGGAATCATCATAAATACATTCTTTCATATTTATTACTTCCCCCTCCTCATTGCTTTATTATTGTAGCTCTAGTAATAAATAATAATGTAAGGATTCTGGATCAGCACCATGATGCCCATAGTATATACAGTATTCTGAAGAAGGTCTAAAATGTCACTGTGTGTGTGTGCATGTGTGTGTTTTATGTATATGGATTTTTTTAAATGATTACTCATGATATAACATTGTCCAGACATGCCTGGTAAGGACATGAGGAGGAAACAGTAGGAGCTGTGTGAGGCTACTAAAGGCAGTGCTATAACATTTTTCTGTCATCATTTTATTATAGATTAAGTGCAAGAGTTGTTAGGTGTGGATAATTAGATTATAGTTTATTGCAATAGCAAGTTGTGCCTTGTTCTCAGAAAGACAGCAAGTGGAGAGTGATATATGAAATGATGGAAGGAAGAAGAGAAGCAAAGAGTGACTCACAGGCAGAGCCTAAATTATTTCTCACAGTTTTTTGTTGCCTTATGGTTCCAAGCGCTGTCACCAATCTTTGCATTTTGTTATTATCTCATGACACTCGTTTAATCAGCTACCATCTCTCCTGTGGACTTTTTACTGTCTACAGTCTCAGATCAACACAGCCCTGCCCTTCCCATATTAGATTCTTGATGAATGTGTGTTGTTGTTATTCAACCTGGTTCAATGTGCCCCTTTTTAACTTTGAGCACCCGCCCCTTTAAACCTCTCTGCACAGCCCTGCTGCCCTTTACCAATCCAGCCACGGGCCCATCGATCTGGCCCATCAAGACTCACTCTCATTTCATCAGTCCATAAAACCTTAGAAAAACCAGTCTTGAGATATTTCTTGGCCCAGTCTTGACGTTTCAGCTTGTGTGTCTTGTTCAGTGGTGGTCGTCTTTCAGCCTTTCTTACCTTGGCCATGTCTCTGAATATTGCACACCTTGTGCTTTTGGGCACTCCAGTGATGTTGCAGCTCTGAAATATGGCCAAACTGGTGGCAAGTGGCATCTTGGCAGCTGTACGCTTGACTTTTCTCAGTTCATGGGCAGTTATTTTGCGCCTTGGTTTTTCCACACGCTTCTTGCGACCCTGTTGACTATTTTGAATGAAACGCTTGATTGATCGATGATCACGCTTCAGAAGCTTTGCAATTTTGAGACTGCTGCATCCCTCTGCAAGATATCTCACTATTTTTGACTTTTCTGAGCCTGTCAAGTCCTTCTTTTGACCCATTTTGCCAAAGGAAAGGACGTTGCCTAATAATTATGCACACCTGATATAGGGTGTTGATGTCATTAGACCACACCCCTTCTCATTACAGAGATGCACATCACCTAATATGCTTAATTGGTAGTAGGCTTTCGAGCCTATACAGCTTGGAGTAAGACAACATGCATGAAGAGGTTGATGTGGACAAAATACTCATTTGCCTAATAATTCTGCACTCCCTGTATAACGAAGACAGACCATCCATCCTTTGGGAAGCTCTGTGATCAGTTTTCATGGTCTGCTGGATCAGTGCACTTAACATTGTGTATGTACTGGAGTTCACACCTTGATTGGAACATTTGAAGTTCTTTAAATGTAATGTGGTTAAATGCTAAACTGTGCCTTTTTTTATCTTGGGATGAGCCACTCCAGCTATTTTTGCACTGTTTTTTATTTTTTGTTTCTGAAAGTGTTTTATAGATCAGTCCCAAATTGTAATTACACCACTGATTACTAACACTGCAAACACTGGATAATACAGACTACAGTAGCTGTGGGTCAACAGCATTTACTGGTGTTCATTGGTGAGACTTGTCTGCACAAGTTTTATTTATAATTCAGGTTAAACAACCCAAAGATAATCTGTCTTGGGCTGATTCATTTTGTGACGTGACAACAAAGAGACTTATCAATTTCATTGGCAGCTGTCTGTTTTCAGACACACTCAGAGATCAAGTCTCACATGTCAGTTTGTTTGTGCAGCTCTAACAGCAGTGATCCAAACACAGCAGACTGTGCTGCCAGCAGTGGGAGAAGATGCTGAATGCAGCTGTCAGCTCTTGGAGACTAAAGACGTCCTTCAGGTCACATGGCAGAAAATCTCTCCTGATGTGGAGACAAATGTTGCCACCTACAGCAAGTACTATGGTCAGAGAGTGAATGATGGCTTTACAAATACATTTAAGTTTAAACATACTGAACTACAGAACTGCTCCATAGTCATCAGGAATGTGACGGTGCAGGATGAAGGCTGCTATCACTGTCTGTTTAACACTTATCCTGAAGGAGCCTTTACAGGTAGAACCTGCCTCCAAGTCTATGGTAAGAACTTTAACCTTCTTTAACCAACCACAGGAGACTCAAACTAATGTAATGATTTGATGTAATGATATTTGTCAATCCATCACAGAGCTGCATGAACCTGTTGTTGATGTCAGAGAGTCAAACTCTACTGAAGAGTGGGTTGTTTCCTGTTCAGCCACTGGTCGACCTGCTCCCACTGTAACACTCAGTGTCTCACAACAAGACCTCAGCTTCTCACAGTACAACACTGTCAGTGTGTCCAACACCAACGCTACATTCACTGTCACCACTACAGCTGTGCTCTCAGGTTCACGTAAACACAGCACACAGGTGGGATGTGCAGCACGAGTGCTCTCTGCTCCTCACAGAGAGGTGATGGTGACGATTCCTGAGGTCCAACAAACACCTGATGATGATGGTGAGAAAATCTAAGTCATATATTTACAGATGAATGATAAGTGGGTCCATTTAATTACGATCTAATAACACTGACTTGTCTCACAGATTCCACCTCAATCATTGTAGTAGCTGCAGTGGTGTTGATGGTCTTTGCCTGTGTAGCTCCACTTGTCACTATTCGTGTTAAACAAAAACAGAAGAAGAGGTAACTTTCACTTTTGTTTCAACATGTCTTCTTCTAACATGTCTCTGTGTAATAATATGATAATAATCCTAGCACAGGATACAGTTACTTTCATCTTTATCTTTTAAACTGGGCGTCCTTCATGAGGCAACGCTAAAGGGATTTGTCTCCTCTCAGAAATGAACCCAGCATCTTTTATTTGTTAAATATATGCATGAACCATATGCTTGTATGGAGCCACTGTTTGCAGTGAATTCGAATCGTTTAAATCATTTAAGTCCAAAACATTAGAAAAAGCAAACATTAATGGTAACAGTTAGCTAATCTGTAATTTGGAAGACTGACAGATGAGCAGTAGGATTTAAAGTACACAGAGTGGAGGCTAATTGGCCTGAAGAAGGATATCAGAAAGATGATTGGACTAGACTAGTATGTTAGAGAACCTCTTAAACAAACAAACAATGTATGATTAGACCCTGAAAAACAGGACAGAAAGGAACAAAGAGTAGATGAATATTAATATCTATAAAGGACAGATTGTGATTGAATTGTATCGCCAAAGACTATTCACTCATCAATAAAAGGTCACCTACAACACTTCCACTGTCAGGGTCGATCTCTGAGCAGTAATAGACTTATGTTACTTGTGTATTTTTGGTGTTGCTACCCCTTTTCTATGATTTTACATATGTGTGTGTGGGTGGCTGTGTGTCTGAGCACTCGTTTACAGGCGCCTTCAGGCCTGGTGGGTGTGGCCCTGCTAGGGGACTGGCCACACCCGAAACCACACACATGCTGCTGATCAGGCCTCATCGGGGGAGCTACTTAGGAGAGTCTTGGAGCTCCCACCGACGCGGGATCATTGCGTGAGACTCCACGTTAGTCATCCAGTTAAGCTTAGTTAGTGTGTGTATGCCTGCGGTTAAATGTGTCCTGACGGCTGCTTCTATTGTGTCCCCAGGAGAAGTGTGGAGCGCCAGACAGCAGCCAACACGAGGAGTGCTGAGACACGGACTGTTCACGGAGAGACACGACACGGGAGTCAGGGGAAAGCGCAGGGATTTATTGTTGTTATTTCCACACACTGTAAATAAACACACTGTTTATACACAGAGCACCGCGTCTGGGTCCTCCTTCCCCACATCCCCACGGTCTGCCATGCCTACAGTGACATCCACACCATGCAACACTGAACATATCTTAAGACATGGAAACCTTTAAGAAGTGAAAGGACAGACAGTGAAGGTTGAGAAAGAATTGCACTTAATAGATTTTTTCAGACCATTACAGTACTGGTATGTTTACTCTAGAAAAATGGTTGAATCATATTCCATATAGTACTTACTTAAAATGAACACACTTCAAGCCTCCAAAAATGACTGACAGCATCTGAAACGAAACAACGACAGATTAAGACTATACAAATACATGTTTATAAATGCCTAATACCCCAATCTCATATTTATTCTATCTATTAAGATGGACAAATTCTAAGCATTTGCTGAGCTCTTGACTTGTCTGAAGTGAAGCTAGATACTAAACGTATTCTGTACTTTAGGTAATAACAATAAAGCTGAATTTAATATTAACAATAGATAATTAGGAATGTTTTGCTCATTTTTATTCCACCTCACCACGTTACAAAAGGAGCTTTCTCAGCAGGTCACTCTTCTCAGCTGCCCCGTCAATGACCTTGTCAGAGTCCAATGACATGAGAATGTCCTTTTCAGTGGCCATCAGCATAAATATCTCCTGCTTGTTTGCAGAGAGGCTGCTTCGGGCTCTGCTTTTAATGAACTTGAGTGTGGAGAATGTTCTTTCACAGGCAACCTGAGTGAGGGAGAGGGTCAGCAGGTACTTGTATGCCAGCCCAAGGAGACGATAGGCATCAGACAGCATGTTGAACCGCCTGAGTATTTGATAGCAGCACAGTGGGCAATTTTTGCAAGAACCACAGCTTTTGGTCACAATTTCACTTTCTTCGTCCCATTCTTCAGATCTGTCCTTTGCTGTTCTGGTCCTGTAGTCATCTACATGTGATGTCTTAAGCCTTTCCCACTGTTCAGCAAAACGTTTCAGTTCTTTTTTCTTTTTCTTTTTCTTTTTTTTTTTGCCTGTCCCATTTGGTTCTTTAGCCGTCAGAATTGTTGCCTGAAGACCAACAAGGAGACCCAATGGATTTACTTTGCCAAATGGGTCATCACCGCCTTGCCGTATTGGTCCATTTGATCAACCTTTGTTGTTATTTTTTATTATATTTTATTTTCAGTTGTTACAGACGGGACAGACATGACTGAGGGATAGGAAAGGGAGAAAGAAAGATGAAGGAAAAGAAAAACAGAAGGGAAGAGGGGCAGTGAGAATGGGCACTTAAAAAGAGAAAGAAGAGGAAAAAAAATCTCCTGGATCACCTGTTGAGAGAAAAAGAAGAGAAAACAAGCAAAAAGACAAAGCAACATACGAAACACAACACCATCATGTTAATCTAGCTAAGTGTAAACAGCAGTAAATACTAAATATTGAATGTTGTTGTGTAGCAAGCAGGACCGACAGCGCACAATGTGCTTGGAAGTAGCAGCAAATAGAGGTGTAGTTTATGTCTATGAACAGTGAACACCCGTGTGCACACCTGTGTGGATCAGTGCGCTTGTATTCAAAAGGTTTCCCCATGTAATGGTCTGCAAGAGGATGTAGAGAGCCATAGCCCCGTCCCCCAGGGCATGAAGCAGGCATGGAGGAGATCCAGGCTCCAGACATCCAGAGGCCCCAGAGTGCGAAAGCCCAAGGAGGACCCCAAACCTCTCTCCTCTCGCTCATGTGTAGTGTTGCTGCGTGTTGTTCTAAGGTGCATTTAAAACACAGGAGAGCATGGTGCTGCTGCCAGAGAGCAGCAGGTGTTAGCACGGCCTCTCCCGAGAACCCTCAATGTCTACATGGATTTAAAATTGAGAGGTGGGCACCGGCGCCAGAGGTGGGGTTGAATACACAGACCGTCCACTGGACGCCTTTAACGTGCCCACCCTCAAGGCCCTATATGTATGTGTTATGAGAGTGTGAGTAATGTGGATGTCTAAGTTGTGGAATAAAATTGAGGCACAGGTGGCCAGAAGGGGACGGGGGGGTGCCTCCCCTGCACCCTGGTGACACACCCGCACCCCAAGGCCCTACTTGTGTGGGTGGGTGTGTTGGAGCGGGAAGAGGGAGGCAGCCGGGGAAGGGGAGGAAAAGAAGGGAGGAGCAAGATGCCCCCCGCTCACCCGCTGACCCCAGTAGGCACTCTCGTCCTTCGGCACCCATCAAGGCAAGGGAGCCCAGGCCCATCCAGATCGGAACCTACGGCAGCAGGACCACCCCGCCCCACAGGACCCGGGGCAGCCCACCCGACCCCACCACAGAGGAAACTGTACCCACCCTAACATTCAATCATCTCCCAGACTGCACAAGACAGTAGACACCCAGGTTAAGTTTATTCTCCACCTCTCCTATGACTCTCCCCCACGTTTCAGTTCTGACTGAAGGTTATTAACTGTAGCCCTCCTGTCAAATTTAAGTAGACGGGTGCTGAGGTTTTGATATGCATTACTTGGAAGAGAAACTGTTCTGACCTGGCTAAACTTCCTGGAGTCCAACCATGCCAAACCCGCAAGAAGAGGGCCATGTATGACAAATCGTCTGTGGATTGCTTCAATAACTGTGTCCAGGATGATGTTGTGCCTCATATGATTTCTCAGCATTGATTTGCAACTCATCTTCAGTCACTCATGCCTGTGGGCTCGTGTCAGTCCACCTTGCAAATGCCAGACACACAAAGCAGAACAATAAATGGCGTCCTTTGCAATAAGTAAGCCACTTCCTGTTGGTGCCATCTTTACAGCTGAACACCCTCATCACAACTGCACTGCTGCTGTTCTGCTGTGGGTGGTAATCTAAGAAGGCCTGTAATATGGCAGGTTCAGGGCGAGCAAAGTAATCTATGCCCTGGCTCTCACTCTCCTGCTCTTCCATCTCTCTCTGCTGCTCTTCTGTCTCCTCTGTCACAGACTTCTCCCCTTGTGATGATCACAATCAGCCTGGTGCAACATGTAAGGATTGGCACAATTTGTTAAGATTTTGAGGAGTTTGAGAAACTAACCTTAAGCATAAAATAAAATTCACTATCACTAACACCATAGCACCCGCCCAGTAGTATAGAAACTCCGTCATGCTAGCTAGTACGCAGTGCGAGTTATTGTAATCGACTGTAAAAAGTCAGCACAACGAAAATAAACTCCACCTAAACTTGGTTTATATCTGACCCAGATAGACTGCAGGTCATAACTTCTTACCTGAAGTTCAGTTCACCTGACACTCGAACCGACTGCTGCCTCGGGTCTGTCCTCCTCCTGCCTCCCCTTTCCCTCATCCACCTGCTGGCATCCACCACTTGCTTATGTTGCTAAATCTGTGGAAGCTCCGCCATAGCCACCACCAAACAATTCAGTTATTTTTACACATTTGGCAGCGTCTGCCTGAAGGGCTTGTTTCTTTTTTACCCTCATTTTTTCTGCACCTCCTTTCCTTTTTTTGTTCTCCATTTTCTTTAGTTTGTCTATAGGGCTTTGGAGCGTGATGTCACGGGAGGGGACGTGGCCACGATTTTTGGTCGAGCCACCATGTTAGTAGGCCAAACAAAGGGCTACAGGAGCAAAAGCACACGTAAACATCAGCTATGGCTCGTACTTGCTATGTTGTTGGTTGCAATGTTAGATCGCACGATTGGGAAGGGAACAAGCTGGAAAATGGGCTCTCTTTTTATCGTTTCCCCTCCTGGAAGCAACATGAGGGCTCTCATGTATCTGATGTTACCAAACGAAGACGTCAAGCTTGGATAGCAGCGGTGAGACGAGCTGATATCGAGTTCTCTGCCATCATTTTTTGTTGGTGTGCTCCCGACATTTTCATTCCGGTAAGTTCTAAAGAAATTCATATTGCTCTTTATAGGCTTTTAGTTTTATTTTCAATGCGCTGAGGTCATAGAAAATTAGAACAAACATCCTAGTGTGTGATGCAGCAGAACTATGTTCTGTTTATGGAGTAGCTTATCGGTGACAACTCCTCCAGAGTAGCAAGTGGAATTTGCCTTTTTTGCGGACGGCTCCTTTTGCCTTTCACTGCAGTGTGTTTATGTTTTCATCTAGAGCAACTTTTGGGGGCAGCTGCTGAGCAGAAGTCAATGTTATGTGCAACCTCTGGCTGTATCTTGGTCATATGGTCAACGTACTCACAACATGGAGGCTTAAAAACGGCCAAATCTTGCACTCAACCGTTTGTGAATTAGATGTGCACCTCCAGTGATTTATAATTCCGAAAATGATTCGCCATGTATGCGCTGACTCCACAGACAAGGTACGAGAAGGTGTCAGGGTAGGACAGTGGCGGTAGGTCTTCAGGGTTTCTACTCCACTGCCGTATTTCATACGGGTCCACATTACCAATGCATACTATTTTTTCCAAGTACTGTCTCTTGGCGTCCGGGCGCAATCAGTCTCGATACAGTCCTTTGACTTCTGAGCTGATTTTAAGCATGGTTCTGGCAGTCGTCCTTCCAACACTGTGTGTTTGCTTTGATTCATGGCCCTCTAAGATGGTGCCGTGATCCCACAATGCATTGCGGCGTTACGTCAGCTGCAAAGCCCTATACCAGGTGCTGTAAGCTTTTCACTTCTTCACACAAACTGCAGAGGGCGCTGATGCTCATTCAGCGTTGCCCTTTGAAAAGATACAAATAACAGTTTAAACATTGAAGCTAATTTGAGCTGTTTTATCTCATTTTCTAGTACAGGTTTGGGTTGTGAGTTCTACACAAGGAGCACTTCCACAGATGCTGTAAGGTCAAATTTTTCAAGCGTTATATCAATATTACTGTACATGCACAGAGCATTTGTACATGGTTTTTGTGCCCACGACCTCCAAAATGCAATACAATTGTATTCTAATTTTGCTGTAATTTGCAGGTATGTCAAAAAATATTATATTTAAAATAAAATATTTAGAGATTAATAAATAATTCTCACTCATAAAATATATGTGGAAATAGAAGTTTATCACAAAACATCAGTGATGGGAACAACGGTGATAAAAGTAATGCCGTTATTAATGCCTGTACTTTTTTCAGTAATTAGTAATGGAATGAATTACTATTTCTATTGTTACAATGCCGTTACACTTACTAAAAAGACAATGTGGTGCAGGCGCATTACTATTTTTCAACACACAGACGAAACTGTCTTCAGCTTACTGCCAACTATGAGGGCAAAACAATCGCACAAGTGCTACTGATTGGCATGATAAACCAATCGCATGACCAATTTACAGTTTTTCTGAATTGCTAAAATACATTTCCTAAAATCTCATCTCTTTGTCTCAAAACACTAAACACAAACTGTAAAAATTCAAGCTACACTCACAAAAAATTCGACTTGTTTTCCAAAAAAGACCCCAATTTTACCCAAAACTACTTATATATTTATTAGGGGTGCAACGATACACAAAATTCACGGTTCGGTTCGGTTCGATACTTTGGTGTCACGGTTCGATATTTTTTCGATACAAAAAAAATGTTCATGCCTTTTTAATTTGTCATTTATTAAAATTATAAATATATATTTTAACTCAAAAGTACAGTTTTTAAATTTAACCCTAACCCTTGTGCGTGTTTTTTATTTTGACAGCGAATGCGCACCTGCGGACCACTTATGTGCAGCCCTGGTTATTTAGCTCGTCATATTGCAGCCACAGAAATTATTTTGTCCATGAAACCATAAAGCTGCACTTTCTTTTTGCCTTATAGTCTGATTTGTCATAACTTCTCCGTTTTGTGGTAAGCTTTTCTTTGGCTGTCACTTCTTCACCCTGACCTGTCTTATTTGGCTCAGCAGAACTAAAATATATATCTGTCTGTGAAGGTTCTCAGTCATCCAGGTCATCGTAGTCAAATATATATCCTGCTGCTTTTACACACGCACTCACATAAGCTCAGCGATTCTCTGCGCGATCAACCTCTCACATGATTAAGCTTGCTGCGGGAGATTTCACTTGTCATGTTTGCATAGTAAGCTAACGATTAATAAGACGATGTCAGAGGAATTGGTGCACAAATTATCATCACTCACAGATCAGTGCTGTCGCTCTCTATACACAGTTCGCGCGATTGCAAAGTGAAAGCAAAAAAATAAGCGCAAATTCAAACGCGATTGCAATATGTCACATATTGACAGTGGCTCACCGATGCCAATGACATAATTACCCAGCTACATTTCTGAAAGAATGCAAAAGCATTGACATATATTTTTCCTTCCTACGGGCAGGGCAGCGATAGATTTTGGTAGCCCGACTGAAAAAAAATCGCTAGCCCCGGGACGTCGGGCTAGCGATATTGCGAGCCCTGTATCTGATTGAGGAATCACTCATCTTTGGAAAAGAGAGTTTATTACAGAGAAATGTCTCTTTCCAAAATAAAAGCTATACTATCCGCTTCTTCTGGGCTATATTCTCAGCAGCATATTAAACATATATAAGGAGAATCATGTGCTAACAGCTGTCTAAATGACTCGGCTAAAGTTAGTAGCATGCTTGCTTGTTTTTGTCTGCTTCCACTTGTCTTTGCACTAGGATGATGTCGGCGTAAATGTGCAGTCATATTCGTTGTGTTCCCACTAGTGCTGTCAGCGTTAATCTCGTTGAAATGACCTTAACGCCACAACACGGCAAATCTCCGTTAACGAGCTACCGCCGATCGCCCCGTGCATGGGGCTAGACGGCCAACACGTTAACGAGCTAACTGCGCTAACACACTAGTTCCCACCCATGTAATTGAGCATTGCGTGGCACATCCAACATACTGTTTTACTTTAGTCCATGACTCGCTTACCTTCAGGGTCATACGTCATATGAAAACCAAAATAATTCCAAACGCCAGATCTGAATGAGGGTCCATGTTACAAGGAGAGCTTAACTTCTGTCTCGCTAGCTTGCCCTGCGCTCTTCCTGCTGACGATGCTGTCTGTGTTGAGCACTCAGTGAATCTGCGTTCGACTACTCCGCCTAGGCTCGACAGTGCAGCCTAGGCGGAGTACTCGAACGTAGATTCACTGAGCGCTCAACACAGACAGCATCGTCAGAAGGAAAGTTGATAAAATAAATTACAAATTTTGTATTGTTCGATACATATGCGTACTGAACCGAAAGCACTGTATCGAACGGTTCAATATCGATACGAATATCGTTGCACCCCTAATATTTATATATTTATAAAGAATTTCAAACAACAATTAATTGATGCTCAAAGCAGGTTTATTTAATTAATATCCAGATTTCCAATTAGTTCCGAATTCATTCAGCAGCAAATCACATCACCAGTCACTTCAAGGCTGTATGTATTATTGTAAGGTAGACCCTACAATAATACATACAGAGAACCCAACAATCATATGACCCCCTATGAGCAAGCACTTTGGCGACAGTGGGAAGGAAAAACTCCCTTTTTACAGGAAGAAACCTCCGGCAGAACCAGGCTCAGGTCGGGGCGGCCATCTGCTGCGACCGGTTGGGGTGAGAGAAGGAAGACGTTTGTTGTAGGTCTGATTGAAGGACTGATGTGATGGTAAGTTGTCTGCTGCTCCGCTTTGAATATTGAGAGATTAGTTGATGGATTTCAAGCCAAATTGTGCCCAAGTTTAAGACCACATTCATCGGTTGTTTTTGTTGATGTTATTGTTTTGGGCTTTTTTTCCACAAGAATTTCTAGCTCCCCTAGAATTCTGGCCACCCAAACGATGATTGCTGCTGAGAGAGCACAAGGTTTTGTCCCCCTGTACTATTCATGTCAGTGCAGGGGGTTCTCCTTGAGAGGCCAGGGTCGAAAAAGGGATGCTTCAGAACCTCCGAGGGTGTTATGCGCTGATTTGCATCCAAGGCCAACATTTCTTTGATTAGCCTTACAAATAATGATTGGCCATTTTCCGGTCCTCGCCTAACCTTCAGCAGTTGTTCGAGGTCATCGAGACGCTTAAGTTTTATATATCGAGTTTCCTTGGATCGATAATGTGTCTCGTATTGAAATTGTTCTTGGGTCTTAAATGTCCAGCGCTGTTTGTTGTAGTTATCCTCGATGAAAGTAGCAGTCAGTGTACAAGCCAGACTCTAGAAGATGATCTGGTAGCTGACCCTGGGTTTCAATTATGAATTTTAAAACATCATAATCGTCTTCCCCAGGATAGAGAGGCACCCCTGTAGCAAGCTCCACAGCTACCAGCCCCAGAGACCACATGTCGATTGCTTCGTCGTATGGAATGCCAAGCATAACCTCAGGTGCACAATAACCAATTGTCCCCACACGGTCACCAGGAATCACTGCAGAAGCAGGACATGCGAGGCCAAAGTCTATGAGTTTGACTTTGACGGGAGACTCACTGTGGTTCAGCACCATGATGTTTCCAGGTTTGAGGTCAGCATGCACTATTCCCACAGAACCCAGGTGGAACAGAGCATTTGCGAGCTGATGCAAAATTGGCCCGAGTTCTCTCATTGGGAGACCTCGGTTATTCCGGTCCCCAATGTAGTCCCACAGGCTTTGGTCGAGCAGTTCGAAATTCAAGCAAATGCGCTCTCCATCGAGGAAATAGCCGTTCCATTCCACAATGTTGCACCTGTCTGGATCCAAGCGTCGTAGCTGCTCCAGGATGAAAATTTCCAGTTTTGCCTGGAGCAGAATTTCAGGGTCGCTCTTGTTAACTTTAATAGCAACCGTTTTGTTGTTTTTTGTATCGCGACATCTGGTTACTAAACCAAAGCCTCCTTCTCCAAGGAAGGCCTCTACCACGTGGTGATCTCCTAAAATGGTCCCTTCCGTTATTTGAAGATCATCTTCAGAGGCAGATGGGTTGGCTGAGGTGTTGATGTCTCCTTTTTGAGGAAATTCAACTGAGTTTTGGAAACTGCAGCTGAATTTTTGCGATCCATGACTTTTCCAGCTTGAAGGCTGCTGAGAGAGCACAAGGAGTTCTCCCCCTGTACTATTCATGTCAGTGCAGGGGGTTCTCCTTGAGAGGCCAGGGTGGAAAAAGGGATGCTTCAGAACCTCCGAGGGTGTTATGCGCTGATTTGCATCCAAGGCCAACATTTCTTTGATTAGCCTTACAAATAATGTTTGGCCATTTTCCGGTCCTCGCCTAACTTTCAGCAGTTGTTCGAGGTCATCGAGACACTTAAGTTTTATCGATCGAGTTTCCTTGGATCGATAATCTGTCTCGTATTGAAATTGTTCTGGGGTCTTAAATGTCCAGCGCTGTTCGTTGTGGTTATCCTCGATGAAATAGCTGTCAGTGTACAAGCCAGACTCTAGGAGATGATCTGGTAGCTGACCCTGAGTTTCAATTATGAATTTCAAAACATCATAATCGTCTTCCCCAGGATAGAGAGGCACCCCTGTAGCAAGCTCCACAGCTACCAGCCCCAGAGACCACATGTCAATTGCTTCATCATATGGAGTGCCAAGCATAATCTCAGGTGCACAATAACCAATTGTCCCCACACAGTCACCAGGAATCACTGCAGAGGTGTTACATGCGATGCCAAAGTCTATAAGTTTGACTCTGACTTGAGACTCACTGCGGTTCACAACCATGATGTTGACAGGTTTGAGGTCAGCATGCACTATTCCCACAGAACCCAGGTGGAATAGAGCATTTGCGAGCTGATGCAAAATTGGCCTGATTTCTCTCATTGGGAGACCTTGGTTATTCCGGTCCCCTATGTAGTCTGACAGGCTTTGGTCGAGGAGTTCGAAATTCAAGCAAATGCGCTCTCCATCGAGGAAATAGCCGTTCCATTCGACAATGTTGCACCTGTCTGGATCCAAGCGTCGTAGCTGCTCCAGGATGAAAATTTCCAGTTTTGCCTGGAGCAGAATTTCAGGGTCGCTCTTGTTGACTTTAACAGCAACAGTTTTGTTGTTTTTTGTATCGCGACATTTCGTTACAACACCAAAGCTTCCTTCTCCAAGGAAAGCCTCCACCACGTGGTGATCTCCCAAAATGGTCCCTTTAGATATTCCAAGCTCATCTGAGCCGAAGGCTGGGTTGGCTGACATGGTGTAATGTGTCTGTTTGCGCTGTAAATTGGTGAGAAACAAAACTGAACTTGTTTTGGTTTCTCTCGTAAATTGCTCTCAAAACTTCTCAAAAGGGTTTCAGTTGCTGCAGGTCAACGTCCGTTAAGCATAAAGTAACAGGTGAGCGCTCCTATTTATAGGTTTTGGGATCAAAGCAAAGTTATCACGTCACAAGCGATCGAAGCGATGGAAGGGATTCTAATATGTGCGCATGCGCACATATTAGAAGCGATGGGAGGGATTCTAATATGTGCGCATGCGCACACACGTGCTTGTTTGTGTAATATTGTTCACACTAAACTTGACCCTAATCAATTTAATATCAGTCAATCAAAGAAAATGTTAGTTTTGGAAAATTTTAAAATGACATAACTGACAGTTAAAACATTTTTGTTCATGTATTTGTATTGTCTTCGGGGTTTTTTTTGCATACCATGTTAAGCTTTTCTGTATATAGTCATGTCGTAGATTTCGGAGCAAACAAGAAATTGAATTGGATTTTAATATTGCAGTGCTTGAATTTCGGATTTGGTGCTTAAAACTTCTTGAAACTGTAACCGTATTTCATTCACCACAAATAACTATCTGATTGAATAGTTTTCTTATCAGATAGAGAAATAAAACGAGTCGCAAAGTCTAAAAGCAACATTTGTCTGCCTGGGCTGTACCTCTGCACGTTAGTCTGTTTCAATGTGTGACCCCCCACCCCCTCCCTGATCAGTCGGGGGTGAGTGCGCTAATGTGCCTGGAGGCCGTTTTAATGAGTGTTTGCTGGAAAAGGAAAAATACAAGAAGGATTTGTACGTTTTCACAACGGGGGAGTTGCGTAAGTACTAGTAAATAATTTTCTCGAGTGTGTACGTTACACATGTTATTTGTTTAAAATTGGTATTATTATTTTGCTAGCTAGCAAACTCGCGGGATAAAGGATTGAAGTGCACTCAGTGCGATACAATACGGTGGCGCTATTCTAACAGTTAGTTATTGCAGGGTAACTTGTAGAATATGCTGTGAATTGAACCAAGATTACACAGCAGTAGCAGTAATACGAGTTACTTCCCTCAAGTGAAAGCGTTAAACGTTAGCCCGATGCTTAACTAGCCAACGTCAGGCTTTCTGATTGAAGGCTAAAAGCGACGTTGTCACCAAGTAAACAGAATATTGATGATATTTTTGTGTATCGCTGCAGCCTTTTCAAGTATTAACCTGGTGTCTTTGGGAACAGCTTAGGGGGAAATGACGGTAATATGACTGAACCATATGGGAAGAAAGAATAGGCACTTTTTTGTGCTAGCGAAGTTTCCTCGCTTTCATTCAAAATCTGTTTATCATTAAACAATTGAAACATAATGGCTTCAAGCTGACATTGAGGCCTGTGGGGCACTATCAGCCACTGAGACAGTAGACAAGTGACTATTTCACACTTTAAGGCTGCCTGTTTATTTAAGGGAGATGAACAGTACATTCTAACTGTACATAATAATATCAATGATGACAGATTAAATAAATGGGTTTTTGAAAGACGCTTGTGCATTTTTAAAGTCTAAAGTGTTGAATTGATCTGAGTATGTCATCTGTTCAAAGCCTCTCCCAGTCAGTGCTGTTCTCTATGCCTGTCTTACTCTACATGATGTTATTAGCACAAACACTTTAAAGGTGATAATTAGGTCTACAACAATAACACAGACTGCAATGTAGTTAAGCGTCTTACAGTTAGTTTTGAATGAATGAACTTAAAAAACAACACAAGCAAAGATCTGTCTCCTCCTGTTTTTTGTGTCACATAAGAAAGAAGCATCAATATCTGATGAGAAGACTTATTAATTTGGCCTTTCACGTGGTCTTACTCAGGTGATGCGAAGTGAAATATGCATCCTTTTTATGGTAATGTGCTGGAAAATGTTGAAAATGGACATTAAACGTGCTTACAAAGTGCTTGAATTTGACCCTGAAAGGTGTATGAACCCAGAAAAAGTCACACTTGGAGTAAAAACCTCTCATAGCAAGTGAATCATATTCAATTGATTTGATGCTTTCAGCACAAAATTTAGCCACACAGTCAGGACAGCGTCTGCTTTACCTTCATCGGTAAACGTGTTTATGCAGTACATAGTAACAGTGTGGCTGAGTCCTCTGGTTCAAATCAGTTCCAGTACATTTGGAGATGTAAGTCTTAACCTTTCACATGCATCGGGAAGGAAAAAACATTTGATCTTCACAGTACTGCCGAAGTGCAGCGATACATTGTGAAGTGCACATTTGCATTTCTCATACAGTACCGAGCAAAAGTCTTGAACCACCCCCTTATTTTTTCGTGTTTTGCCAGGTCAGTCTGTGTTAACGGTGTTATTAACTGCATTCTTCAACTAAAGAAGTGAGAACAAATGATGTGGGCTTTTGTTTTTTTGCAGTAGGCTGCAAGTAAATGTGTACAGATACAATTTAAAATTGGTTCTTTGTTAAGTTTTCTGGTCCTTTCCGTGACTTAGGTGTCTGTTTATGTTTGAATGTTTCAGAGATTAGTGTGAAGGGTCTTAACAGACAAAAAGTGGTCAAATACAAGCCCTGGATTAAAAATCAGAAACACTTTAAAAAGCCTGGAGAGCTATTCCTTAATACCACTTTAAAGATTACAGGGAAGTCCGGATCCCTGGAAGCAAATGAGGGATGGCTCAAGACTTTTGCACAGTGCTGTACATGTCATGTTCCCTGTTTTATAGCTCAGCTCAAACTGACACGTTCTCACTAACTGCTTCTCATTTTCTCCACAGTAAACTTTGACCACTTCCAGATACTGCGGGCCATCGGGAAAGGAAGCTTTGGAAAGGTAATGCAGCCTCCATTTTTCACGCGACTTGTATATTGTTTGCCCTTAATTACCCACCACGGTCGTCATCTCTAAAGAATCAGTGCAAGCGAAGCGAAATGTGCTGGGATTACACTTTAGTTCTCGTGTGCTGCTGTTATTTAATAACAGTTATAAATGCAGCTTCTGTAATTATTTCTATAAAGTCAGTTAGAGGAGAGCCGATTTCTATTTCATCTCACTCAATCTAGGTGGGAATTTTCTCATCCCAACAGGTAACGATGCTATGTGACAAATCATCAGTATGCGTTTGGAGGCATGAGAGCCGTTTGGAATGAATCTATACATGTAAATGTGTTTTTTGTTCTGATCATGAATCGCTTTGTAAAACAAGACCAGATAGGGTTAAGGTTAAAGTTATGGATAGAGTTAATGTTAGGAGCCTCTGCTCCAAGTGTGTGTTACTGCTGCGAGCAGCGTTCGGTTGTTTTCAAATGGGAATCTGGAGCATCTCATAAGGATGCGGAAAGATACCTTTCACGTTACTATGAGATGCCTCAGGCCATGACAAACTGTTGGTATGTTACGTGTTGGGAATAAGAACTGAGGGCAGCTGTATTTGGGCCTTCATTGGCTAAGGGTAAGGAAATGTGGCTTCCAGTAATTGTCCTGAACATACACCTGAGAAAACTTCAAAATCAGAAAAAAAGCATCAAAGTAATCTTAAAACATGTAATGTGCTTGTTACTCTGCTACAACTGGGATCATGTACCGCATAAAAAGACTAGATAGTCTATGTGATGTGGATGCTAGAGCGAAAGCCATGGTTGATATTTGACCTTGTGGTATTTTATAGTTGCCTTCCTGGAGCCAAATAGAGAAACAAATGAAGGCCCCAATTGCAAGAAGATGCTAGCATAAAACAAGCAATATAAAGACAACATATTCTGATCAAATAGCGCTGCAGTCATTGTCTTCATACTGGTAGTGATGATGCATTTCTGATAAATGCCTGTAAAAGAAAGACTAACCATATATGGTGCTCAGTGGTGAAACTGCTTTGTAAGTTCCTTACAAACCATTTTATACTGATTAAAAACCCAGAAATGAGAATGCTATATCTGAGCAGAGATAAGCAACAGACAGCTGTGAAAGCAAGATATTCAAATTCACTGAGCCAAAGACGCAGCTACAGAACTCATGACTCAAGAGTTTGCAAAATATATCCTGTCAAGAAACAAAGTTAAAAATGAGCTTATTGTTCATTATGATAGTGAGCGATATTCCACAGGGCATTGACAGATCCAAACCACTTCACACTTCACACACTGTGGAATTAATCCTGAACAGCTCACCACAACATTGTTTTCTCCACGGGATCTGCACACAGGAAAATAAATGATGATGGGACATACTGAACATTTGTGGAGAAATCCAGTACGTTTTTTATGAAGCACGTATCAAGGCTTGCTTATTTAAGAGTGAGTAATGTCTCTGATAAGAAAATTATTAGAGTCTTGCTGTTTCAGAAAGTGGTTTGAGTGCTGGTGTGATTAATGACCATATACAGTGGTCCCTCGTTTATCGCAGGAGTCACTGATAGGTGAAATCCATGAAGTAGCCAACTTTACTTTTTACAATTATTATAGATGTTTTAAGGCTGTAAAACCCCTCACTACACACTTTATACACTTTTCCCAGGCAGGCATGAACATTTTCACACTTTTCTCTCTTGTTTGAACACTCTCAAAGTCTTGTAGAAAAATAAGTCCAGTGTTATAGAAGGAAACCAAAGGCACCCGCCGGTGACGATGTTTGTGACATTGTTGTGTTTGTTGGGGAGAAAACTTACAAACATACAGTACAGCACGTCAGAGTCACACTGCTAGCGATCGAAGCTTTATGTAAATTTGACCAGCTGAACGCATTCTGTACTGTACAGGAGACACAACACGAGATTGATTGACAATGGTCTAATTGCCTACAGCCAGTCAGGACGCAGAATACAATGCACTTAAAAAAATAAATAAAAAATGCAACAAAAAAGAAAAAATCAGCGAAACAGTGAGGGACCACTGTATCTGCTATTGGATCCCTGCAAAATTCTTCTGCTCATGTTGGAGATTCACCTTTTTCACCTCTTTTTTTGTGTGTGCCAAGCAACTGGGGTACAACAACACCTAATCTATATAATCTAAGCAGAGGTGCATCTATCCAAATCTTTACAGGCTTTCTGTGGGATACCCTTAAACCCCTGCCTACTTAGTACCACATGAAAGGGTTTTTCTCCAGAGATGGAGAGGCTATTACCAAAAAGAGAAACCGGCTGAGCCAAGGCACAGCGGAAAAAATATTATTTTTAATTAAACTTTATTTTTATAGAACCAAATCACAAAGGTGCTTTATATTGTACGATAAAACCCTACAGTAATACAAGGACAACAGAAGACCCCAACAATTATATGAACCCCTATGAGCAAGTAGGGTGACACACAAGCAGGTAGGGATGGCATTCTCAATATCACTTATCAATATGATTCTCTTATTGATTCTTATTGGGTAATAATTGGCTCCACGTTGAGATCTACAACCACCTCTAAGCAGCATATTAAAGGCATTACATTCATGCAGATTAATTGCATGCTGTGGGTCAAATGTTTGTGCATGTTGGAGGCATCGCCCGTTCTTATAGAGTTCAATACTGGGGAAACATGAACCTAGTCAAAAAAGTAATGCATTACACAGAACAGTGTTCTTAAAAGTATTGCAATGCATTATTTACTCATTACATCTGTGATTTTTTTACAGTGTGGTATGTTGGAGCAGCAGTTTATCGGCAGCTGAGAGGAAGAGGTTGGATAAACTCATCAGGAAGGCCAGCTCTGTTCTGGGATGCACCCTGGACCCAGTGCAGGTGGTGGGAGACAGAAGGACTCTGGCCAAAATAACATCTCTGATGGACAGAGTCTCCCACCCCATGCATGTAGATGTTGCTGAACTGCAGAGCTCCTTCAGTGAGAGACTGCTGCATCCTAGATGCATGAAGGAGCGTTTCCACAGGTCCTTCCTCCCTGCAGCTGTCAGACTGTACAATCAGAACTGCTCCCAACAAACATAGATGTTTACATCAATGCTGTAACTGCCATAAGTTAGTTAATTAACCAATTCGCACTACAACCTGGTTTGCCTCTTACCTGTAATTATTTTTATTTAATTTAATAACTGTACAGTACTCTCTGTTTATAGTAACTGTATAGGATAAAGATCTAGTCATCTCTTAGTTTACTCAGATTGCACAGAGTGTATATTTGTTAATAATTTGAATCATTTTAGATAAGGATAAGTGTAAAATAATGGGGAATTTCAGTTTTTACTTTATAATTTGTTTAGCATAAGATTTACAGTTAAATTGTATTTTTTCTTGCCTTATTTAATTTTTACGTACTGTTCCTTTAACACACGGTAACTGTGCACGGGGGGAGCGTTCGCGACGGGCAGTGTGGAGCTACGGGGGCTTTAACTAGGTGTGGAGAAAAACAGTTTCTTACCGTGTTTGCAGTATACTGGAACATTCAAATGGATCACTGTATTTCAAAACTGTGGAAATAAATGTTTGCCTGTTTGTTTTTCGACTACAAGCGGACTTTGTGGATTATGTTCAACTGCACTAAGACACGCGTACGGCCCGACTACCAGCTAGTGCTTCCGCGGTAATATTCACCATTGTCCTTAATGTAAATATGTAAGAAAAATTGTGTATGTTTCTGTTCCGTGTCCTGTGTACTGTTTGTTTGTATATTTGTCTTTTTGGCTGCTGTTACAACCAAATTTCCCCTTGTGGGACAATTAAAGGATTATTCTATTCTATTCTACTTTTGTGTTATTCTGTAAAATAGCTGAAACACATTGTCACATTATAACCAGTAACAGTATAAACCTTAGGAAACAGTCCCACACACCAACACAAATCCCGGTCCTAATGAGGACACACATATGAACTTTCTCTTAGTATTTAGGTATGAACACAATGTAACAATGAAAGCCAGCCTTTAAAGCGATCGCCACAGTGATTCTACTTTACAAACACGAACAGGTAGAAATGGAGGCGTCCAGCCTGATCGTTCACCCTGATTGTTTGGCCTGCAAATATACAAGAAAACATTTTTTTTTGGTAAAACAGTAGAAAAGCCAGCTATGAGTGACAAACTACATTTGCGTGATGCTGTGGTCATGTGGTATTAAGTTTCTGAAACACAAACAGAGAAGTGGTACATTTTCTTAGAACTGCTGCACTGGTGATGTAGGTGATAATTTAAATGGTTATAAGGCGGTGCTGCTGAAATGTATAAAAATCAAAGTGACAAGAACCAAGTGTTCTTTGTTCCAGTTTGACTGACTTGAACGTAACAGCGTGTCTCAGCTACACTCTGCTCATCTCGAGTCTTTGCTCCTCATTTGGTAAGAATGTTTTGTTTGTACAATAAAAATATTTAATTCTCAACAGGCTCATGTTCTACACCTCCAAGGAAGTATAACAACCCTCGCTCCTGCCACACTTTACCTACTTTTACAATCCAGACACGGGCTTAAAAACATGCTGACATTATCTGGGTTCTGTGAGCACACAAATCCTGCATAAGCTACCTGCATGTTCAGTTTGAGACCAGTCTTTATGTTAGATAATCTTTCATTTTCATTCACACTGACTATCAGATGTTGCCTATTCAGTCATGTATTTGATTTATTGTAATCTTTCGCCAGCTTCAGAGCCTTTCACCTGCTGCTCCAGACGACCCACTTGTGCCTGAACCGCTGCAGGTTAACCAACCAACCAACCAACCAACCAACAACCACTCATTCACTCATCAGTGAAACAAAAATAAGGTAATCTCATGCTGGATGCCTTTCAGTGCAGCAAAGGTCGTGAGGTTCTTGAGTTGAGTTTTATTCGTTTTCAGATGTGCAGTACAGATTTGTTATTACAGACCAAGCCACAATACACGAGGAGAGGTGAGGAAAGCTTCCAGCATTTACATTTATGATGATTTCATGTCCGAGTCGACGTTTAAGTTCTTGCAAATTGTTTCATTGTGTGATGTAAAGATTTCTGGCTGGCGATCAGTTTGTGAAAAGACAAAATCAAAATTCTAATGTGTCTCACTATAAGACATTTAGATTCAACAGCAATTTAAGACTCGGCCCCTTAGTTCCAGTAAAAGATACTCTTAATGCTTCTACACACCAAAACACTTATGATACGTTCATGCTCCATAGTCTGTGGGAACAGTTTGGGGATGGCCCCTTCCTGTTCCAACGTCACTGCACACCAGTGCACAAAACAAGATCCATAAAGACATGGATGAGCGAGTTTGGCCTGCACAGAGTCCTGATCTCAACCTGACAGAACTGCTCATAAATAGAGCAGAGACTGCAAGTTAATGTGTGAGATCAGTGGCTGACCTCATAAATTCCCCATACACTCCTAAACGCTGTGGAAAGCATTTACAGGGAGGCCGACATCATATGGATTAAAAATAGGATGTAATTCAAGTTTATATGTGTGTGTGTGAAAGCAGAGGAACAGAATCTTTTGGCAACATAGTGTATGTAACAGTAGAATATGAATGAAGGGGAAGGAGTGTATGAGAAGTCCCTGAGCACCCAAAGACAAAAGCAAAGTAACTAAGCAATCATTCAGCAGCTGATCCGACGCTTCTTGCTGGGCTTGAAGACAGAATAGGAGCAGGCTCAACAGGAGAGGGCTGGGTGATAGTTGAAGCCTCTGCTTCCTGTTAGATTTGTATTGTTGGATTGTCATTTATGCTTAGAAATATATATTTATATATGCTTAGAAGTATATATTCATTTGTAGATTGAAAGAATGTCTCATCCTAGGAGGTCTGTAACAACTCTGTGTAGCATGAAGAGGGGGGTGCGTTCACTCCTCTTCAGAGGGTTCTGGCATAGATCACACACCTCCTAGGAGAGGTCGTGTCTTCTCTTGCTGATGGTTTAGCAAACACACGTATATCTGTTTGAGTGTAAGAGCCTTTTGTTCAGATGGACCGCTAGACTCCTGGCACCAGCTTTGGGGAGTCTTCACAGGGTCACATCTTGACCCCCACACACACCCACACACACACACACACACACACACACACACACACAGACAATGTATTCTTTGTCCACATGTATACCTATATGAAACCTCATATGTTAATGACCCTGTGCATATTCATGTAACCACAATAAAAGGAGTGCTATGGGGAACCTGGCTGAGAGTCTGACGGAGGTCAAGTGGGTGGAACGACACTTGGCTCCAGGCAGGCCTCCCTCATGCATGAGTAACACAAAGAACTTTGCCTACTTGTGTCTTGATTTTTGCTGTGTAGTAAACTGTCTTGAACGTTCCAGCGAACAGGTTTATGCTACAAACCTATCACTTCCCATTCTACTTTAGGAACCACAAGTTAGCATGTAGACTCAAATTTATTACATATTTGTTGCAATAATTTGTGCTTTTTCTGGATAAAATTCTCAATCAGAATATTGTTTCTGTTTTTTCTTCACCAGGTAATAATGAGGATCCTGTTCCTGTGTTTGCTGCTCATTGCCACTGAGAGTTCAACGCTCGAAGAAGACGGCTATGGCAAGTTTAGAAGACAGCACATAGACGCCAGCATGACTGCAAAGGGTTGTGATAAGGTTATAAAAAGTAAACAGATCTACAATGTTGACAACAGCTGTAAAGATACCAACACGTTCATCCTTGATAATCCAAGTGAGATCAAAAAAATTTGTGTTGAGGGAAAATTTGATGAAACACTTCAAATGACAAAAAGTCACAAGAGGTTCAAAGTTGTTAAGTGTGAACTAAAGAATGAGGGAGCCAGAAAACCCAGATGCCAGTATACTGGTAATCTCCTCACTAACAGATATGTTGCAGTTGCTTGTGAAAATAATTTACCTGTACACTTTGCAAGAGACATTCTGGTCTTAGACGGCTAACAACTAGTGTTAAGTATGTTCAGGAAAGCCCCTAATATTATTTTTCTTTTCTCTTTGGTGGAAGCAAAACTTAGCTGTGAAGACTGTTAACCTGTAGCTAAACAATGAATTTGAATCTCTCTAAAACTGCAAAGTAATCACAGAACATCGAACGATTCCTGAAGCTCGTGTTGCTTTGAGTTTGTGGTCCAAAGCATTAACATGTCGTAACAGTAACATGCTGCCACTTGTTCAGTGATTCTGTCATCAGCCATGGCTGGCTTGTGACGCAGTGCCAAAGGTGACTGTGTTTCTGTGATACTTTTACAGTCTGGGGGATGTCAATGACTAGTCTCATGATCACACACATTTCACTGAACACACATGGAGAGTACTGTTTCTTATAGCCTGCGTTCAAGCGATCTTCTTCTGCTCAATGTTCCATTGCCAGAACTGAACTGGGAAAGAGGGCTTTTTCTTATGCTGCCCCTTTTACATGGAACATGATGCAAAAAGACTGGAAGATAGCAGATCTTATTTCATTAAATGCTTTTAAGTCCAAATTGAGAGAGCCAGAGAAATGTTTTTAAAATGTAATTGTTACTTATAATCATGTATGTAACTTTGTAATTTTAACATGTTGTCGCCTCTTGGCCAGGACTCTCTTGGAAAAGAGGTTTTTAATCTCAATGGACTTTTCTGGTAAAATAAAGGTTTAATACATAATAAAACATGGGCTGTTCTCCTGTCAGTCACAGCAGGGGGAAGACTGTCGCTTTTTTGTCTTTTTACCTTTGACTCTGTCATTTCTTTTGGAGCTTAGTAAACAACCTGAACACGCGTTAGCCACTTTTTAATTTCTTTCTTTGTTTTTAGCAGCACTCCAGGGCTGTGTGCTGCCCAGCAATTTTGTTTTTCAAAGCATGTTTCTTGTGTTTGAGCAATAAAAAAAAGTTACTAAAAAAACCATCTGGTTACACGTCATTTTTCTTTATACTACCTGAGCTGGTACATAATAAATACATACATAATAATAAAAAATGTAATCGAGTGGGCGCATGGTAGTTTGTGTACAGCTGTTCTCAGTGTTTTCTCTCTGGGTTCAATGCACACGTTGCTTGAATTTATAACATTATCAAAAAAATAACAAATTAACATAATAAAATTATACCAGTGCATTTTTCCCATTTAGTCCATCATCAGCAATTAAAAAATGGCACTGCCTTTGTTGAATATTTGTCTTCATATCAAAATATTGTTCAAGCTGTGATCAGTTATTCACAAAAGAACTTCTATTGAATAGTTAAATTAGCTTTACAGTGTGAATATTATAGATCACTTTTTGTATCCAAATAAATGCTGTGCTCAGTTTTGCCTCCATAAAGTTCTACTATGGTAAGTGGCAGACATCATGCTAAATAATACAATAGTTCCTGGATACTTCCATTTATGTCTTCATCATCTGTCATCTGTCTGGTGAAGGTACAGACATTCTGTCCTTCAGTAGAAGTAGAGATAGTGTTAAAAAATTACTCCAGTAAAAGGGCCTGCTTAAGTTTTATTGAAGTCCAGCAAAAGGCGATACAAACGTAAAACAGAATATAATAGAACTGCATGCTTTCCAGCATCATTACACATTTCATTCACGGTCGCTGCTCACAAGTGGCTGCGACTTTCCAGTCACCAGTCGAACACACAAACCAACAACAATTCTGCAGGAACCAGTAGAGACTTTAAGCTGGTGTTCCAGATTAACTGGCGTCGCAGATCAACTGGCGCTGGTCGAATAGATGTGTGGTAGACTTGCTTTTAAGGAGCCGCTACCGACAAACCAGCAAATAAACACGAAATATTTCATCTGTGACATTTATGAGGTTACCTTAACAAAATATTTAAAAGTGTCGTGAGTTTACCTGGTGTTACTCCCATGCACGAGGTTGTGGTTAGTAACAAACAGAGCCAGTGTGATTGAGTCGAGCTTGTGAGAGAGCTTATGAGTGACTCATGTGTGTCTGTTGGTTTGTCATCTGTTTCTGAGCGTGGAGGAGAGTTAGAAATCTTTGTTCTAAATCCAAGTTAGGAATATTCATGATTTAATTTCCAAAACTTGCATATGATCTTCAATTTGTAGCAGTTCTACTGACCATCACAGCAGCTGGAGCAGTCGCAAATGGAGGTCAACTACTGTCACCTGTGGCCAAGTGCCATAGCCTACTAGTAGATGAACTTGTCACACATCCAGGCGTGTAATTTCCAGGGGTGTTAGAGGGGTATTTGATTTGATTTGTAAAAAGAAAGTAAAATTATTAACATGGTGGTTTTTGGGTTTTTTTGTTTTAGTTTTAGCTTGCTTTGTTCTCTACTGAATACTCTTTAGACATCCCTTTAGACAAGTCTTTATGACCCCCCCCCCCCATAAAATTATGAATTATCTTGCATAAATAGCTTGTTGATTTTCTTTAATCATTTCAATCATTACCAGCAAAAAAGTTGCATGTTTAATAATCCGACCGGCTTTCTCTACCAAACCTATTTGCTGTATGTTTGTTAGCACAGTCGCTGGTGCTAACTAAAACTTGCTAACTGAACTGAGACATCAGACATGAAAAGATGCGGACAGACAACACTATTTAATTGTTGGTTCAGACCAACCGCTTGTAAAAAGAAAAGAAGTCCTGACTAAAAGGAGGTAAATACCCATGTTGTTAAGTTAGGTGATGATATGTTGACTGGAGTTGGTCTCCTGTGAGGAAAAGCCAGAGGCTGCCAGTGATGTAGCCTACTGTGTAGGACCAATGTCCGTTTCACTGAATTGTAACTTAAGGAGCTGTTTGCTACAATACAGTCACACGTTTTGGCATTGTTTACCTATCTGCCATCCCTCCTGCTTAACTCTGTCATTGACAGCTGGCTGCTGATGGTTAGTTCAGAGCATAGGCAGTAAGGTTCAGAGCACACGCCTGCACACACCGACATACGGTGAATGACGGTGCGTGGTTGTAGGTTTGTTTGTTACAAACAGATGTAGTCTATGACAGAAACGGTGAGTTAAGGATTAACAGAAACATCTGGTTCGCTGTTCTTTAGCTTGTCTGCAAAAAATCTGAAATACTGAATGTAAAATAATTGCAATGTAAGGAAAAGGAAATATTTGCCCTATTCGTTGACGTCTGCCACCATAAATCACAGCAAACTTTGATGTTAACACTGTGCTGTATATGTGGGGAAGGGGGCTTACTGATGATGGCAGTGGTGTGTTTGTGTGTGTGTTTGGTTGGGGGCATTGTGCTGCATATAGACTTGAGGGGAGAGAAAAGGTGACAGTGGGTCAGATGACCAAAGAGAGGGAGAGAAAGCACAGAAGGAGGACGGACAGGAGGGACGGATGTCCAGGAAACAGACATAAAAATCAACAAAAATAATTGTGCATGCAAACACACACTGTCAGAACACTGATTTGGTTTGTGTGGTTTCCTCTCTGAGGGCCTGGCTGTTGCCCTGGCCCTCAGAGAGTGACAGGTTTTCTTGTCATGTTTACCAAAAGGACTTGAGCCCCGTGTCAGGAACCAGTCACCCACAGATGACAGGGACAGAAAAGGATTTTATGTTTCAGACATCATCACCTGCACAAAGCCTGCACAACCTGATCCTAGGTTTATAGTAGCGCAACTTTTCCTTGGTTGCATTACAGTGCCACTTTACAAGGGGTGCTGTGTTTTCACTGTGCCAAAGTTTATTCAAATCAGTCAATCCAAGCAAGTGTGACCCTGCCTTTGTGAATGTAGGCTTTAGAAATTGGATAAAGGCTCTCTTCAGGTTCTCAGGACATGCAAAAAGTCAGTTACATATCCATGCCATGAACATCTGTGCTCAAAGTGGGAACACTGTAGCTTCACAGCTTTCTTCAGCTGTTGCCAGAAAACAGGAGGAAGCAAGGTATGGATTACTGAAGATTATAGGCTCCATCAATACTTAGTGTTGCAATGTTTAGCTCTACGATGGTCATGTGGGTATAGTTGTTGGTATAGTTTATTGGTGTCAATACAGTGATGCAAATGATTGAGTATACATATAAATTAAGTCAGAGTCACCATGTGGTATTTTTGCCATGTTGCAATAATTTCCTTAGGGACTAATAAAGTATTCTGATTCTGATTCTGAATACAGCAGTGGAGAGGCGACAAGCAAAAATGCTTGAATATGAGTCACAGTGACATTAAAACTGATGAAGACAGTCGTGGTTAGAGGCAGCAATGAACTTAAAAAGACACTTTAAATTCCACTGGTCTAGAATCTCAGGACTCAGGACCATCACAGCTGAAGAAAAATGTTTTAGTTTTTAGTTTACTTTTCCTGAAATAGAAGTTGTATAGCTGCAGTTTAACAGATGAAATCATGTTCAGTGCTTTGTCCTGTCAGTGAACACAGATTCTTTATTTGCACTGAATGGGACAGCATATTTTCACTGCTTTTGGCACAATGACAATAGAAGCTTCAGATTCATTGAGTGTGAACGCAAACATCAACACATATGCACTCGTTTTGCAATTTTAGGCTCATGCTTTAAAAATAGTTGTACACGCTAATGAATGACTTCTTTTTAGTTTCAAAGTCTGACCTGCAAAGCCCGTCCACCCAGTGTCCTCCTCAGTCATGCTGGTTACATGAT